>NW_025746771.1:0-70000 GCF_021184085.1 Oncorhynchus gorbuscha
CTCTACTGTCAGATTAATACATACTGTTCTCTCTACTGTTCCCTCTACTGTCAGGTTACACACTGTTCCCTCTGCTGTCAGGTTACATAAGGGTTCCTCTGCTGTCAGGTTACATACTGTTCCCTCTGCTGTCAGGTTACATACTGTTCCCTCTACTGTCAGGTTACACACTGTTCCCTCTCTGCTGTCAGGTTACATACGTGGTTCCTCTGCTGTCAGGTTACATACTGTTCCCTCTGCTGTCAGGTTACATACTGTTCCCTCTACTGTCAGGTTACATACTGTTCTCTCTACTGACTGTCAGGTTACATACTGTTCCCTCTGCTGTCAGGTTACATACTGTTCCCTCTACTGTCAGGTTACATACTGTTCCCTCTGCTGTCAGGTTACATACTGTTCCCTCTGCTGTCAGGTTACATACTGTTCCCTCTACTGTCAGGTTACATACTGTTCTCTCTACTGTTCCCTCTACTGTCAGGTTACATACTGTTCCCTCTGCTGTCAGGTTACATACTGTTCCCTCTGCTGTCAGGTTACATACTGTTCCCTCTGCTGTCAGGTTACATACTGTTCCCTCTGCTGTCAGGTTACACACTGTTCCCTCTGCTGTCAGGTTACATACTGTTCCCTCTGCTGTCAGGTTACATACTGTTCCCTCTACTGTCAGGTTACATACTGTTCCCTCTGCTGTCAGGTTACATACTGTTCCCTCTGCTGTCAGGTTACATACTGTTCCCTCTGCTGTCAGGTTACATACTGTTCCCTCTGCTGTCAGGTTACATACTGTTCCCTCTGCTGTCAGGTTACATACTGTTCCCTCTGCTGTCAGGTTACATACTGTTCCCTCTACTGTCAGGTTACATACTGTTCCCTCTGCTGTCAGGTTACATACTGTTCCCTCTACTGTCAGGTTACATACTGTTCCCTCTGCTGTCAGGTTACATACTGTTCCCTCTACTGTCAGGTTACATACTGTTCCCTCTGCTGTCAGGTTACATACTGTTCCCTCTGCTGTCAGGTTACATACTGTTCCCTCTGCTGTCAGGTTACATACTGTTCCCTCTGCTGTCAGGTTACATACTGTTCCCTCTACTGTCAGGTTACATACTGTTCCCTCTGCTGTCAGGTTACATACTGTTCCCTCTGCTGTCAGGTTACATACTGTTCCCTCTGCTGTCAGGTTACATACTGTTCCCTCTACTGTCAGGTTACATACTGTTCCCTCTGCTGTCAGGTTACATACTGTTCCCTCTACTGTCAGGTTACATACTGTTCCCTCTGCTGTCAGGTTACATACTGTTCCCTCTACTGTCAGGTTACATACTGTTCCCTCTGCTGTCAGGTTACATACTGTTCCCTCTGCTGTCAGGTTACATACTGTTCCCTCTGCTGTCAGGTTACATACTGTTCCCTCTGCTGTCAGGTTACATACTGTTCCCTCTACTGTCAGGTTACATACTGTTCCCTCTGCTGTCAGGTTACATACTGTTCCCTCTACTGTCAGGTTACATACTGTTCCCTCTGCTGTCAGGTTACATACTGTTCCCTCTACTGTCAGGTTACATACTGTTCCCTCTGCTGTCAGGTTACATACTGTTCCCTCTACTGTCAGGTTACATACTGTTCCCTCTGCTGTCAGGTTACATACTGTTCCCTCTGCTGTCAGGTTACATACTGTTCCCTCTACTGTCAGGTTACATACTGTTCCCTCTGCTGTCAGGTTACATACTGTTCCCTCTGCTGTCAGGTTACATACTGTTCCCTCTGCTGTCAGGTTACATACTGTTCCCTCTGCTGTCAGGTTACATACTGTTCCCTCTGCTGTCAGGTTACATACTGTTCCCTCTGCTGTCAGGTTACATACTGTTCCCTCTACTGTCAGGTTACATACTGTTCCCTCTACTGTCAGGTTACATACTGTTCCCTCTGCTGTCAGGTTACATACTGTTCCCTCTACTGTCAGGTTACATACTGTTCCTCTGCTGTCAGGTTACATACTGTTCCCCTCTGCTGTCAGGTTACATACTGTTCCCTCTACTGTCAGGTTACATAAGTGTTCCTCTGCTGTCAGGTTACATACTGTTCCCTCTGCTGTCAGGTTACATACTGTTCCCTCTGCTGTCAGGTTACATACTGTTCCCTCTACTGTCAGGTTACATACTGTTGCCTCTGCTGTCAGGTTACATACTGTTCCCTCTGGTGTCAGGTTACATACTGTTCCCTCTACTGTCAGGTTACATACTGTTCCCTCTGCTGTCAGGTTACTGTCATGTTTTGTCTTATATTGTCTTGTCATTATGCTTTCCCTTCTGTTCGTTTCCCCCTGCTGGTCTTATTAGGTTCGTTCCCTTTTTCTATCCCTCTCTCTCCCCCTCCCTCTCTCTCCTCTCTCTATCGTTCCGTTCCTGCTCCCAGCTGTTCCTCATTCTCCTAACTCACTCATTTAGTCTTTTCACACCTGTCCCCTATTTTGTCCTCTGATTAGAGTCCCTATTTCTCCCCTTGTTTTCCGCTTCTGTCCTTGTCGGATCCTTGTATGATGTTCGCTGTGCTGTGTCCTTGTCTCGCCCTGTCGTGTCTTGTCTCCTTCAGATGCTGCGTGTGAGCAGGTGTCTGAGTCTGCTACGGTCGGTGCCTTCCCGCAGCAACCTGCAGTCAATGCTCGAGTCTCCAGTCTGTCCTCGTTACTACGAGTGGATTTAAGTTTTTTCCTGTTTTGTTTTCGTCTTGAGTTTTACTGGAATAAAGACTCTGTTTTCGCTAAGTCGCTTTTGGGTCCTCATTCACCTGCATAACAGAAGGATCCGACCAAGAATGGACCCAGCGACTACGGATTCTCGTAACACTGCCGTCGAGATCCAGGGAGCTATGCTCGGCAGACACGAGCAGGAATTGTCTGCTGCTCGTCATGCCGTTGAGACCCTGGCCGCTCAGGTTTCCGACCTCTCTGGACAGTTCCAGAGTCTTCGTCTCGTGCCACCAGCTACTTCCTGGTCTGCCGAGTCTCCGGAACCTAGGGTTAATAACCCACCTTGTTACTCCGGGCAGCCCACTGAGTGCCGCTCCTTTCTCACCCAGTGTGATATTGTGTTCTCTCTCCAACCCAACACATACTCAAGAGAGAGAGCTCGGGTTGCTTACGTCATATCACTCCTTACTGGCCGGGCTCGAGAGTGGGGCACAGCTATCTGGGAGGCAAGGGCTGATTGTTCTAACAATTACCTGAACTTTAAAGAGGAGATGATACGGGTTTTTGATCGTTCAGTTTTTGGTAGGGAGGCTTCTAGGGCCCTGGCTTCCCTATGTCAAGGTGATCGATCCATAACGGATTACTCTATAGAGTTTCGCACTCTTGCTGCCTCTAGTGACTGGAACGAGCCGGCGCTGCTCGCTCGTTTTCTGGAGGGACTCCACGCAGAGGTGAAGGATGAGATTCTCTCCCGGGAGGTTCCTTCCAGTGTGGACTCTTTGATTGCACTCGCCATCCGCATAGAACGACGGGTAGATCTTCGTCACCGAGCTCGTGGAAGAGAGCTCGCGTTAACGGGTTTTCCCCTCTCCGCATCGCAACCATCTCCTTCCTCCGGCTCAGAGACTGAGCCCATGCAGCTGGGAGGTATTCGCATCTCGACTAAGGAGAGGAACGGAGGATCACCAACCGCCTGTGCCTCTATTGCGGATTTGCTGGACATTTTGTCAATTCATGTCCAGTAAAAGCCAGAGCTCATCAGTAAGCGGAGGGCTACTGGTGAGCGCTACTACTCAGGTCTCTCCATCAAGATCCTGTACTACTATGTCGGTCCATCTACGCTGGACCGGTTCGGCTGCTTCATGCAGTGCCTTGATAGACTCTGGGGCTGAGGGTTGTTTTATGGACGAAGCATGGGCTCGGAAACATGACATTCCTCTCAGACTGTTAGGGCATTTTGAGTACCGGGTTCTGCCGTTTGGTCTCGCTAATGCTCCAGCTGTTTTTCAGGCATTAGTTAATGATGTACTGAGAGACATGCTGAACATCTTTGTTTTTGTCTACCTTGACGATATCCTGATTTTTCACCGTCACTCAAGATTCATGTTCAGCACGTTCGACGTGTACTCCAGCGCCTTTTAGAGAATTGTCTCTACGTGAAGGCTGAGAAGTGCGCCTTTCATGTCTCCTCCGTCACTTTTCTCGGTTCTGTTATTTCCGCTGAAGGCATTCAGATGGATCCCGCTAAGGTATAGGCTGTCAGTGATTGGCCCGTTCCAAGGTCACGTGTCGAGTTGCAGCGCTTTCTAGGTTTCGCTAATTTCTATCGGCGTTTCATTCGTAATTTCGGTCAAGTTGCTGCCCCTCTCACAGCTCTTACTTCTGTCAAGACGTGCTTTAAGTGGTCCGGTTCCGCCCAGGGAGCTTTTGATCTCCTCAAGAAGCGTTTTACGTCCGCTCCTATCCTCGTTACTCCTGACGTCACTAAACAATTCATTGTCGAGGTTGACGCTTCAGAGGTGGGCGTGGGAGCCATTCTATCCCAGCGCTTCCAGTCTGACGATAAGGTTCATCCTTGCGCTTATTTTTCTCATCGCCTGTCGCCATCGGAACGCAACTATGATGTGGGTAACCGTGAACTGCTCGCCATCCGCTTAGCCCTAGGCGAATGGCGACAGTGGTTGGAGGGCGACCGTTCCTTTTGTCGTTTGGACTGACCATAAGAACCTTGAGTACATCCGTTCTGCCAAACGACTTAATGCACGTCAAGCTCGTTGGGCGTTGTTTTTCGCTCGTTTCGAGTTTGTGATTTCTTATCGCCCGGGTAATAAGAACACCAAGCCTGATGCCTTATCCCGTCTCTTTAGTTCTTCTGTGGCTTCTACTGATCCCGAGGGATTCTTCCTTATGGGCGTGTTGTCGGGTTGACAGTCTGGGGAATTGAGAGACAGGTTAAGCAAGCACTCACTCACACTGCGTCGCCGCGCGCTTGTCCTAGTAACCTTCTTTTCGTTCCTGTTTCTACTCGTCTGGCTGTTCTTCAGTGGGCTCACTCTGCCAAGTTAGCTGGCCATCCCGGCGTTCGAGGTACTCTTGCTTCTATTCGCCAGCGCTTTTGGTGGCCTACTCAGGAGCGTGACACGCGCCGTTTCGTGGCTGCTTGTTCGGACTGCGCGCAGACTAAGTCAGGTAACTCTCCTCCTGCCGGTCGTCTCAGACCGCTTCCCATTCCTTCTCGACCATGGTCTCACATCGCCTTAGACTTCATTACCGGTCTGCCTTCGTCTGCGGGGAAGACTGTGATTCTTACGGTTGTCGATAGGTTCTCTAAGGCGGCACATTTCATTCCCTCGCTAAGCTTCCTTCCGCTAAGGAGACGGCACAAATCATCATCGAGAATGTGTTCAGAATTCATGGCCTCCCGTTAGACGCCGTTTCAGACAGAGGTCCGCAATTCACGTCACAGTTTTGGAGGGAGTTCTGTCGTTTGATTGGTGCTTCCGTCAGTCTCTCTTCCGGTTTTCATCCCCAGTCTAACGGTCAAGCAGAAAGGGCCAATCAGACGATTGGTCGCATACTACGCAGCCTTTCTTTTAGAAACCCTGCGTCTTGGGCAGAACAGCTCCCCTGGGCAGAATACGCTCACAACTCGCTTCCTTCGTCTGCTACCGGGCTATCTCCGTTTCAGAGTAGTCTGGGTTACCAGCCTCCTCTGTTCTCGTCCCAGCTCGCCGAGTCCAGCGTTCCCTCCGCTCAGGCGTTTGTCCAACGTTGTGAGCGCACCTGGAGGAGGGTGAGGTCTGCACTTTGCCGTTACAGGGCGCAGACTGTGAGAGCCGCCAATAAACGTAGGATTAAGAGTCCTAGGTATTGTCGCGGCCAGAGAGTGTGGCTTTCCACTCGTAACCTTCCCCTTACGACAGCTTCTCGTAAGTTGACTCCGCGGTTCATTGGTCCGTTCCGTGTCTCCCAGGTCGTCAATCCTGTCGCTGTGCGACTGCTTCTTCCGCGACATCTTCGTCGCGTCCATCCTGTCTTCCATGTCTCCTGTGTCAAGCCCTTTCTTCGCACCCCGTTCGTCTCCCTCCCCTCCCCGTCCTTGTCGAGGCGCACCTATTTACAAGGTACGTAAGATCATGGACATGCGTTCTCGGGGACGTGGTCACCAGTACTTAGTGGATTGGGAGGGTTACGGTCCTGAGGAGAGGAGTTGGGTTCCATCTCGGGGCGTGCTGGACCCTTAGCTGATTGATGATTTTCTCCGTTGCCGCCAGGATTCCTCCTCGAGTGCGCCAGGAGGCGCTCGGTGAGTGGGGTACTGTCATGTTTTGTCTTATTATCATGTCTTGTCTCTATGCTTCCCTTCTGTTCGTTTCCCCCTGCTGGTCTTATTAGGTTCTTTTCCTTTTCTTTCCCTCTCTCTCCCCTCCCTCTCTCCCTCTCTCTCTATACGTTCGTTCCTGCTCCAGCTGTTCCTCATTTTCCTATCTACCTCATTTACTCTTTTCACACCTGTCCCCTATTTTGCCCTCTGATTAAGTCCCTATTTCTCCCCTTGTTTTCCGCTTCTGTCTTGTCGGATCATGTTCCCTCTACTGTCAGGTTACATACTGTTCCTCTGCTGTCAGGTTACATACTGTTCCCTCTGCTGTCAGGTTACATACTGTTCCCTCTGCTGTCAGGTTACATACTGTTCCCTCTGCTGTCAGGTTACATACTGTTCCCTCTGCTGTCAGGTTACATACTGTTCCCTCTACTGTCAGGTTACTGTTCCCTCTGCTGTCAGGTTACTACTGTTCCCTCTGCTGTCAGGTTACATACTGTTCCCTCTACTGTCAGGTTACATACTGTTCCCTACTGTTCCCTCTACTGTCAGGTTACATACTGTTCCCTCTACTGTCAGGTTACATACTGTTCCCTCTGCTGTCAGGTTACATACTGTTCCCTCTGCTGTCAGGTTACATACTGTTCCCTCTCTGTCAGGTTACATGTGTTCCCTCTGCTGTCAGGTCCCCTCTACTGTCAGGTTACATACTGTTCCCTCTACTGTCAGGTTACATACTGTTCCCTCTGTTCTCTCTACTGTTCTGTCAGGTTACATACTGTTCCCTCTACTGTCAGGTTACATACTGTTCCCTCTACTGTCAGGTTCCTCTCTACTGTCAGGTTACATACTGTTCCCTCTACTGTCAGGTTACATACTCCTCTACTGTCAGGTTACATACTGTTCCCTCTACTGTCAGGTTACATACTGTTCCCTCTGGTGTCAGGTTACATAAATCCATGCGCTGAATACTGCAGGTGTATGTAGACCTTACAGTGAAATGCTGACTTACAAGCATATGGGTTACTTATTTACTTACAAGCCCTGACCAACAGTTACGTTTTTAAGTATTTGGTAAACAATAGATAAGTAAAGAAATCAACATTTGAAAGAAAACAGTAAAATGACAGTAGCGAGGCTATATACAGGGTATTACGGTACAGAGTCAATGTGGAGGCTATATACAGGGTATTACGGTACAGAGTCAATGTGGGGGCTATATACAGGGTATTACGGTACAGAGTCAATGTGGAGGCTATATACAGGGTATTACGGTACAGAGTCAATGTGGAGGCTATATACAGGGTATTACGGTACAGAGTCAATGTGGAGGCTATATACAGGGTATTACGGTACAGAGTCAATGTGGAGGCTATATACAGGGTATTACGGTACAGAGTCAATGTGGAGGCTATATACAGGGTATTACGGTACAAAGTCAATGTGGAGGCTATATACAGGGTATTACGGTACAGAGTCAATGTGGAGGCTATATACAGGGTATTACGGTACAGAGTCAATGTGGAGACTATATACAGGGTATTACGGTACAGAGTCAATGTGGAGGCTATATACAGGGTATTAAGGTACAGAGTCAATGTGGAGGATATATACAGGGTATTATGGTACAGAGTCATTGTGGAGGCTATATACAGGGTATTACGGTACAGAGTCAATGTGGAGGCTATATACAGGGTATTACGGTACAGAGTCATTGTGGAGGCTATATACAGGGTATTACGGTACAGAGTCAATGTGGAGGTTATATACAGGGTATTACGGTACAGAGTCAATGTGGAGGATATATACAGGGTATTACGGTACAGAGTCAATGTGGAGGATATATACAGGGTATTACGGTACAGAGTCAATGTGGAGGATATATACAGGGTATTACGGTACAGAGTCAGTGTGGAGGATATATACAGGGTATTACGGTACAGAGTCAATGTGGAGGTCATATACAGGGTATTACGGTACAGAGTCAATGTGGAGGCTATATACAGGGTATTACGGTACAGAGTCAATGTGGAGACTATATACAGGGTATTACGGTACAGAGTCAATGTGGAGGCTATATACAGGGTATTACGGTACAGAGTCAATGTGGAGGTTATATACAGGGTATTACGGTACAGAGTCAATGTGGAGGCTATATACAGGGTATTACGGTACAGAGTCAATGTGGAGGCTATATACAGGGTATTACGGTACAGAGTCAATGTGGAGACTATATACAGGGGGTACCGGTACAGAGTCAATGTGGAGGCTATATACAGGGTATTATGGTACAGAGTCAATGTGGAGGTTATATACAGGGTATTACGGTACAGAGTCAATGTGGAGGTTATATACAGGGTATTACGGTACAGAGTCAATGTGGAGGCTATATACAGGGGGTACCGGTACAGAGTTAGTTAATACAGGGTATTACGGTACAGAGTCAATGTGGAGACTATATACAGGGGGTACCGGTACAGAGTCAATGTGGAGGCTATATACAGGGGGTACCGGAACAGAGTCAATGTGCGGGGGCACAGGTTAGTCAGGCTAATTGAGGTAATATGTACATGAATGTATAGTTAAAGTGACTATGCATAGATTGTAAACAAAAATGAGCAGCAGCGTAAAAGATGGGAGGTTGGGGGCGACATACAATGCAAGTAGTCTGGGTAGCCATTTGATTACCTGTTCAGGAGTCTTATGGCTTGGGGGTAGAAGCTGTTTAGATGCCTCTTGGACCTAGACTTGGCGCTCCGGTCCCGCTTGCCATGCGTTAGCAGAGAGAACAGTCTCTGACGAGGGTGGCTGGGGTCTTGCAAATTTTTAGGGACCTTCCTCTGACACCGCCTGGTGTAGAGGTCCTGGATGGCAGGCAGCTTAGCCCCAGTGATGTACTGGACCGTACACACTACCCTCTGTAGTGCCTTGCGGTCGGAGGCCGAGCAGTTGCCGTACCAGGCAGTGATGCAACCATGCTCTCGATGTTGCAGCTGTAGAATGTAGAATTCCCCATAGTGAGGTCCTGTTCCCCATAGTGAGGTCCTGTTCCCCATAGTGAGGTCCTGTTCCCCATAGTGAGGTCCTGTTCCCCATAGTGAGGTCCTGTTCCCCATAGTGATGTCTTGTTCCCCATAGTGATGTCTTGTTCCCCATAGTGAGGTCTTGTTCCCCACAGTGAGGTCCTGTTCCCCACAGTGAGTTCCTGTTCCCCACAGTGAGGTCCTGTTCCCCACAGTGAGGTCCTGTTCCCCACAGTGAGGACATGTTCCCCATAGTGAGGTCCTGTTCTCTTTCTGTTCCCCATAGTGAGGTCCTGTTCCCCACAGTGAGGTCCTGTTCCCCACAGTGAGGTCCTGTTCCCCACAGTGAGGTCCTGTTCCCCACAGTGAGGTCCTGTTCCCCACAGTGAGGTCCTGTTCCCCATAGTGAGGTCATGTTCCCCATAGTGAGGTCCTGTTCCCCATAGTGAGGTCCTGTTCCCTATAGTGAGGACCTGTAAACTCTTTGGAACTATATGATAATGGTGTTGTTTGATGATTCTAAGTCCCTCCTTCTCTTTCTCTTTCTCTCTCCCTCTCTCTCTGCTGTGATGAACTCAGTTAGCTGGTCCTAATCTCTACTCCTACAGGGATTTTCACCATTGTTCTGTCATGGAAAAGCTATGAGATCTAGAGTGATGAGTTGTGGTGTTTCCTGTATCCCATGCAAGCTTTTCAAAAATTCAAAAAACATTGTGCAATGGATGTTCAGCACAACAACTTCATAAAAGGCATCTGGCAGAAATAAATGAATCCACAAACAGAAATATAATTTCATGTCCAGTGCATTTAGAAAGTATTCAGACACCTTTTTCCTCATATTGATACGTTACGGCCTTATCCTAAAATGTATTCATATGTTTTTTCACCTCATCAGTACATAATGACACACAGTACCCCATAATGACATCACAGTACCCCATAATGACATCACAGTACCCCATAATGACATCATAATACCCCATAATGACATCACAGTACCCCATAATGACATCATAATACCCCATAATGACATCACAATACCCCATAATGACATCACAATACCCCATAATGACATAATACCCCATAATGACATCACAGTACCCCATAATAACATCACAGTACCCCATAATGACATCACAGTACCCCATAATGACATCACAGTACATAATACCCCATAATGACATCACAGTACCCCGTAATGACATCACAGTACCCCATAATCACATCACAATACCCCATAATGACATCACAGTACCCCATAATGACATCACAATACCCCGTAATGACATCACAATACCCCATAATGACATCACAATACTCCATAATGACACTAGTACTGGAGGGAATGGATGGTAGTACTGGGTGGTAGAACTAGAGGGAATGGATGGTAGTATTGGGTGGTAGAACTGGAGGGAATGGATGGTAGTACTGGGTGGTAGTACTGGGTGGTATGGATGGTAGTACTGGGTGGTAGTACTGGGTGGTATGGATGGTAGTACTGGAGGGAATGGATGGTAGTACTGGAGGGAATGGATGGTAGTACTGGGTGGTAGTACTGGGTGGTAGTACTGGGTGGTTGTACTGGGTGGTAGTACTGGAGGGAATGGGTGGTAGTACTGGGTGGTAGTACTGGGTGGTAGAACTGGATGGTAGTACTGGGTGGTAGTACTGGAGGGAATGGATGGTTGTACTGGATGGTTGTACTGGGTGGTAGTACTGGATGGTAGTACTGGGTGGTAGTACTGGAGGGAATGGATGGTTGTACTGGATGGTTGTACTGGGTGGTAGTACTGGGTGGTAGTACTGGATGGTTGTACTGGGTGGTAGTACTGGATGGTTGTACTGGGTGGTAGTACTGGATGGTAGTACTGGAGGGAATGGATGGTAGTACTGGAGGGAATGGATGGTTGTCCTGGATGGTAGTACTGGGTGGTAGTACTGGGTGGTAGTACTGGGTGGTAGTACTGGATGGTAGTACTGGAGGGAATGGATGGTTGTACTGGGTGGTAGTACTGGGTGGTAGTACTGGGTGGTAGTACTGGAGGGAATGGATGGTTGTACTGGATGGTAGTACTGGGTGGTAGTACTGGGTGGTAGTACTGGGTGGTAGTACTGGATGGTAGTACTGGAGGGAATGGATGGTTGTACTGGGTGGTTGTACTGGGTGGTCGTACTGGGTGGTAGTACTGGGTGGTAGTACTGGGTGGTAGTACTGGGTGGTTGTACTGGGTGGTAGTACTGGGTGGTTGTACTGGGTGGTAGTACTGGGTGGTAGTACTGGGTGGTAGTACTGGAGGGAATGGATGGTAGTACTGGGTGGTAGTACTGGGTGGTAGTACTGGATGGTAGTACTGGGTGGTAGTACTGGGTGGTAGTACTGGGTGGTAGTACTGGATGGTAGTACTGGAGGGAATGGATGGTAGTACTGGGTGGTAGTACTGGGTGGTAGTACTGGGTGGTGTGGAAGGTCCCTTCAGAACCACTATCCTCTGGTAAAGGACCTTATATCAGTCACCTTATGGAGACGATGAAGATGAAGATGAATGAAGGGCTTTGAGATGCGATCTTCGAACAGAGAAACTACATGCCAAATGGCATCTTGTGCCTTTTTATTTTAAATTTTAAATGTTATTTAGACTTTATTTAACCAGGAGCTCCTTTATAGTGTCGTATTCCTCTAGGTATCTGGTAAAGAGTAGTGATCTACATAGGGAATAGCATGGCATTTGGGCTGTAGACATGATGACAGGGCTTCTGATGATATACTGCTGCCTTCGCTCTGGCATCACAGAACGTCTTCCATTCATCCTTCACTAACTAAATGATTATATTGCCTCTTAGTTTAAATATATCAGCCCCTGATCCCAATTGAAATGTGACTTTAGAGTAACGGCGAGTTTATCTAAATGTGTTTCCCATCCCTCGGAACGACACTTAGCAACGTAACGATGCCCTGTGTTTACAGAGAACAGTTATTATCATTCCAGAAC
This sequence comes from Oncorhynchus gorbuscha, assembly GCF_021184085.1. NCBI lineage: Eukaryota > Metazoa > Chordata > Actinopteri > Salmoniformes > Salmonidae > Oncorhynchus > Oncorhynchus gorbuscha. The sequence continues at coordinate 12,307 of NW_025746771.1, forward strand.
ACTGTTATTTAGTATCTGCAAACTGGAGTCATGACAAATCATTACACACACACGTACTCACGTGCTCACACACACACAACCCCTCACGGGCAAGTGCAATCTCACCCTCTGTCGTACTGTCGCCTTCTGTCTGTTGCTTGGCAACTTCAACTCTGCGAACTGCGGGGGAACAATGGCCCCAAGCTCTCCTCCCCTGGTGCTCCCTCTCTCTCCTCTCTCTACTCTCTTTCTGCTCTCTCTTCCCCTGGTAATCCCTCTCTCTACTGTCTCTCTCGCCTCTCTCTACTCTCTCCTTTATCTCAATTCAATTCGATTCAAGGGGCTTTATCTCTCTCCTCTCTCTCTCTCTCTCTCTCTCTCTCTCTCTCTCTCTCTCTCTCTCTCTCTCTCTCTCTCTCTCTCTCTCTCTCTCTCTCTCTCTCTCTCTCTCTCTCTCTCTCTCTCTCTCTCTCTCTCTCTCTCTCTCTCTCTCTCTCTCTCTCTCTCCTCTCTCTTCTCTCTCCCCTCTCTTTCTCTCTCTATCTCCTCTGTTTCCCTCTCCTTCCTCTCTCTCGTCCCCTGGTTCTTCATCTCTCATGTCTCTCCTCTCCCTGCCCTCTCTCCCTTTCCCTGGTGCTCTGTCTTTCTCCTCCTGTCTTTCTCCTCTCTCTCTCATGTCTTCCCTCTCTCTTCCCCTGGTAAACCCTCTTCTCTCTCCTCTATCTCCTCTATCTCTCATCCCCTGGTTCTTCGTCTCTCTCCCCTCTCTCTTCCTCTGGCGGTCCATCTCTCTCTCTCTCTCTCTGTCTCTATTTCCTCTCTCCTCTCTCTCTTCCCCTGTGTGCCCTCTCTCCTCTCTATATGCCCTAATTTCTTTCTTCCCCTGTTGCGACCTCTCTATCCTCCCTCTCCCCTCCCTTCCCTCTCTATTTGCCCCTGGTGCTCCCTCTCTCCTCTCTCCTCTGTCTCTCCTTTCTCCCCTCTCTCCCCTCTCTTTTCTTACTCCTCTATCTCTCCTGTCTCCTCTCTCTTTCTCATCTCTCTCTCTCCTCGTTCTCCTCTCTCTCAATTCAATTCAAGAGGCTTTATTGGCATGGGAAACAATTGTTAACATTGCCAATGCAAGTGAGGTAGATAATATACAAAAGTGACATAAACAATCAAAATTAACAGTAAACATTACACATACAGAAGTTTCAAAACAATAAAGACATTACAAATGTTATATTATACATATATATACAGTGGGGCAAAAAAGTATTTAGTCAGCCACCAATTGTGCAAGTTCTCCCACTTAAATAGGAGAGAGGCCTGTAATTTTCATCATAGGTACACTTCAACTATGACAAAATTAGAAAAAAAGTCCAGAAAATCACATTGTAGTATTTTTAATGAATTTATTTGCAAATTATGGTGGAAAATAAGTATTTGGTCACCTACAAACAAGCAAGATTTCTGGCTCTCACAGACCTGTAACTTCTTCTTTAATAGACTCCTCTGTCCTCCCCTCGTTACCTATATTAATGGCACCTGTTTGAACTTGTTATCAGTATAAAAGACACCTGTCCACAACCTCAAACAGTCACACTCCAAACTCCACTATGGCCAAGACCAAAGAGCTGTCAAAGGACACCAGAAACAAGATTGTAGACCTGCACCAGGCTGGGAAGACTGAATCTGCAATAGGTAAGCAGCTTGGTTTTAAGAAATCAACTGTGGGAGCAATTATTAGGAAATGGAAGACATACAAGACCACTGATAATCTCTCTCTATTTGGGGCTCCACGCAAGATCTCACCCCTTGGGGTCAAAATTATCACAAGAACGGTGAGCAAAAATCCCAGAACCACACAGGGGGACCTAGTGAATGACCTGCAGAGAGCTGGGACCAAAGTAACAAAGCCTACCATCAGTAGCACACTACGCCGCCAGGGACTCAAATCCTGCAGTGCCAGACGTGTCCCCCTGCTTAAGCCAGTACATGTCTAGGCCCGTCTGAAGTTTGCTAGAGAGCATTTGGATGATCCAGAAGAAGATTGGGAGAATGTCACCACTATATTCTTCACTGCTTTTGACCAGAGGCATATGGGCCGAAGTAGTGCACTATGAAGGGAAGAGGGTGCCGTTTTGGGATGCGTCCTATGGGCCGAAGTAGTGTACTATAAAGGGAAGAGGGTGCCGTTTTGGGATGCGTCCTATGGGCCGAAGTAGTGCACTATGAAGGGAAGAGGATGCCGTTTTGGGATGCATCCTATGGGCTGTTTTGGGGATGCGTCCTAGTAGTGCACTATGAAGGGAAGAGGATGCCGTTTTGGGATGCATCCTATGGGCCGAAGTAGTGCACTATAAAGGGAAGAGGATGCCGTTTTGGGATGCATCCTATGGGCCGAAGTAGTGCACTATAAAGGGAAGAGGATGCCGTTTTGGGATGCGTCCTATGGGCCGAAGTAGTGCACTATGAAGGGAAGAGGGTGCCGTTTTGGGATGCGTCCTATGAAACAGTGCTGCCCTGCCCTATAATGGGACAAGAACAGCCTCGAGCTCGATCCCCAATCAGAAAATAGCAATCTAATCAAGACGGGGGAGACGAAGAAGTAGCTAACGAACTGAGTGTGGATTACTGATGTTAATTAGCTAGCGGAGGAAAGCGACAGACACACACATCTATCTCAATCCTCTGAGGACTCACACGACTACACCATGGACGAGATGTGGGGCTTGTTGAGAATGGGTTGGGTGTGTCATCAGTGGTTCTTATTGAGAATGGGTTGGGTGTTTTGTCAGTGGGTCTTGTTGAGAATGGGTTGGGGGTTTTGTCAGTGGGGCTTGTTGAGAATGGGTTGAGTGTTTTGTCAGTGGGGCTTGTTGAGAATGGGTTGGGTGTTTTGTCAGTGGGGCTTGTTGAGAATGGGTTGGGTGTTTTGTCAGTGGGGCTTGTTGAGAATGGGTTGGGTGTTTTGTCAGTGGGGCTTGTTGAGAATGGGTTGGGTGTTTTGTCAGTGGGGCTTGTTGAGAATGGGTTGGGTGTTTCGTCAGTGGGGCTTGTTGAGAATGGGTTGGGTGTTTTGTCAGTGGTTCTTATTGAGAATGTGTTGGGTGTTTCGTCAGTGGGGCTTGTTGAGAATGGGTTGGGTGTTAATCAATAAATGAATCAATTAAAATAACGTATAAATGAATCAATGAATATGACTTGTAAATGAATCAATTAATTAATAAATTAACATAACTTATAAATTAGTCAATGAATATAACTTGTAAATTAATCAATTAATATAACTTATAAATTATTCAATGAATATAACTTATAAATGCTTCATGAGCTTAGTTCAAATGTCGTACTCCATCAGAACCCAAAATAAAAGAAGTCAATGTCAACCAAGACTGTATTGAAGTCAATGTAAACCAAGACTGTATTGAAGTCAATGTAAACCAAGACTGTATTGAAGTCAATGTAAACCAAGACTTTATTGAAGTCAATGTAAACCAAGACTGTATTGAAGTCAATGTAAACCAAGACTGTATTGAAGTCAATGTAAAACAATACTTTATTGAAGTCAATGTAAACCAAGACTGTATTGAAGTCAATGTAAACCAAGACTGTATTGAAGTCAATGTAAACCAAGACTGTATTGAAGTCAATGTAAACCAAGACTGTATTGAAGTCAATGTAAACCAAGACTGTATTGAAGTCAATGTAAACCAAGACTGTATTGAAGTCAATGTAAACCAAGACTGTATTGAAGTCAATGTAAACCAAGACTGTATTGAAGTCAATGTAAAACCAAGACTGTATTGAAGTCAATGTAAACCAAGACTGTATTGAAGTCAATGTCAAACCAAGACTGTATTGAAGTCAATGTCAAACCAAGACTGTATTGAAGTCAATGTCAAACCAAGACTGTATTGAAGTCAATGTCAAACCAAGACTGTATTGAAGTCAATGTAAACCAAGACTGTATTGAAGTCAATGTCAAACCAAGACTGTATTGAAGTCAATGTAAAACCAAGACTGTATTGAAGTCAATGTAAAACCAAGACTGTATTGAAGTCAATGTAAAACCAAGACTGTATTGAAGTCAATGTAAAACCAAGACTGCATTGAAGTCAATGTAAACCAAGACTGTATTGAAGTCAATGTAAAACCAAGACTGTATTGAAGTCAATGTCAAACCAAGACTGTATTGAAGTCAATGTCAAACCAAGACTGTATTGAAGTCAATGTAAACCAAGACTGTATTGAAGTCAATGTCAAACCAAGACTGTATTGAAGTCAATGTAAAACCAAGACTGTATTGAAGTCAATGTAAAGCAAGACTGTATTGAAGTCAATGTAAACCAAGACTTTATTGAAGTCAAGATGGTTCAAACGATCGTGTTGATATCATGGTATAGTCAGTTGTTGCATCCATTGCTCTGCATATGAATTTGAGAGTAGTTACATTTCTCCAGCCACATCCTTCAGCTTTTACCGAAACGGGGCTGTTGGAAAGATTTGTACTGTTTCCTCTGTACTCTTTACCGTTAGCAGTGTGAAAGAACAGGAGAATACTCTGTGGACTTGTCTGAGCTTCATTAGAGATAACGTATGAAACATGAGGCTGATTACTTTATCTGATTCATTTCACTCTGATTCATTTAACTCTGATTCATTTAACACTGATTCATTTAACACTGATTCATTTAACTCTGATTCATTCGACACTGATTCATTCGACACTGATTCATTCAACACTGATTCATTTGACACTGATTCATTCAACACTGATTCATTCGACACTGATTCATTTGACACTGATTCATTCAACACTGATTCATTTGACACTGATTCATTCAACACTGATTCATTTGACACTGATTCATTCAACACTGATTCATTCAACACTGATTCATTTGACACTGATTCATTTAACACTGATTCATTTGACACTGATTCATTTAACACGGATTAATTTAACTTGAGATTCATTTAACTAATTTGGAGCCAGAGACATAAAATATCACCAGATCAAATGTAGAGTCCACCCTGGCTGTGTGCCAAATGCCACCCTATTCCCTATCAGGGGCCCTACTTTAACCAGGTCCAATAGGGAAGAGGGGGCCAAATGCCACCCTATTCCCTATCAGGGGCCCTACTTTAACCAGGTCCAATAGGGAAGAGGGGGCCAAATGCCACCCTATTCCCTATCAGGGGCCCTACTTTAACCAGGTCCAATAGGGAAGAGGGGGCCAAATGCCACCCTATTCCCTATCAGGGGCCCTACTTTAACCAGGTCCAATAGGGAAGAGGGGGCCAAATGCCACCCTATTCCCTATCAGGGGCCCTACTTTAACCAGGTCCAATAGGGAAGAGGGGGCCAAATGCCACCCTATTCCCTATCAGGGGCCCTACTTTAACCAGGTCCAATAGGGAAGAGGGGGCCAAATGCCACCCTATTCCCTATCAGGGGCCCTACTTTAACCAGGTCCAATAGGGAAGAGGGGGCCAAATGCCACCCTATTCCCTATCAGGGGCCCTACTTTAACCAGGTCCAATAGGGAAGAGGGGGCCAAATGCCACCCTATTCCCTATCAGGGGCCCTACTTTAACCAGGTCCAATAGGGAAGAGGGGGCCAAATGCCACCCTATTCCCTATCAGGGGCCCTACTTTAACCAGGTCCAATAGGGAAGAGGGGGCCAAATGCCACCCTATTCCCTATAAGGGGCCCTACTTTAACCAGGTCCAATAGGGAAGAGGGGGCCAAATGCCACCCTATTCCCTATAAGGGGCCCTACTTTAACCAGGTCCAATAGGGAAGAGGGGGCCAAATGCCACCCTATTCCCTATAAGGGGCCCTACTTTAACCAGGTCCAATAGGGAAGAGGGGGCCAAATGCCACCCTATTCCCTATAAGGGGCCCTACTTTAACCAGGTCCAATAGGGAAGAGGGGGCCAAATGTCACCCTATTCCCTATCAGGGGCCCTACTTTAACCAGGTCCAATAGGGAAGAGGGGGCCAAATGCCACCCTATTCCCTATCAGGGGCCCTACTTTAACCAGGTCCAATAGGGAAGAGGGGGCCAAATGCCACTAACACTCTGTTCACTCCATCAACGACAGAGACCAGTGGCTGCATGCTAGCCTGTGTGTGTGTGTGTGTGTGTGTGTGTGTGTGTGTGTGTGTGTGTGTGTGTGTGTGTGTGTGTGTGTGTGTGTGTGTGTGTGTGTGTGTGTGTGTGTGTGTGTGTGTGTGTGTGTGCGCGTCCTGCTCGGAGCTCTGCCAGAATTGAAGTGACTTCTCTATTACAATCCACGTTGGCGACCTGTTTAGACATGCTGCTTGTATTGGTTCAGTAAAGAGGGGCTTTCTTAAAAAGCCCTGAGCTATCAGGGAGCGTCACAACCCAGCCTGCCATGACATAACACAGATCGCAGCTCTGTTGAAACAGACAGCTTTTACAGGGTCCTCCTCATTCAACACTTTTCTAATTGTACAGACAACTCAAGTCTGGGGAGCGAAGAGCCCTGAGAGCTCACCTTGCAGTCTGAATTAGAACAATGCAGGTGATCTCTAATCTCCCGTGAGCAAGTGGGATCCTTAATTAGCCCAAGTGTCCTCACATCCAACACACACACACTCACATCCAACACACAGACAGTATATCTACTGGCTGTAGACACCCTGACCTGAGGACACTAATGAGACAGTAAACCTGACCTGAGATCAGTAATGAGTATACGTGACCCTACCGTGCTGATGGAAGTGTCAGGGTCTGGGCCGTTCGGCCGTCTCTGTTGGTTCACTGACTGGTGTTCCAGTCTCATTATTCTGAGCCCTGGGGTCAGGGGTCAGGAGTCGTGGGCTTCTGACAGGGTTTCATGCAGATTCCAAGAACACAGGGTGAGATGTTACTATCCTTTGTGCAAGCACTTCCAAGAGTTAATGACCAGTGAGCGTGGTGAAATTTGGGGAGCGCATCGTCAGTAGTGTACCTTTGGTTCCTAGGGTGTTTTGGCCTTTCACACTATACACCCTCCCCAAAGGCGGCCAGCGACAGGGTGATCAATCCTACGCTTGCGTCCCATTCCCAATTAGTCATAGGAGTTGCCTTGTTGTTGATAGCCAACATCCCAAGGGACTATGCATGGCAGGGGTGTCCTCCTCCCTGAGTCAAGCATTGTTGACCGCATACCTCCTGGCCCTCTCACTTCGGGGCCCAGCTGGGGTCTTTCCTCTTCATCCAGAGCCACTGACTGCTGTCACTAATTCCCAGGTCTCTAAGCAGTCTGGTTGTAGATGTTGCCACAAAACCTCTGCAGCCAACCTCCACTGGTCGGACTTCTGTGTTCCAGCCATGATGCCGTGCTTCGGCAGCTAGATCAGCATAGTGCAGATGTTTTCGCTCATAAGCCTCATCTACTGAGTTTTCCCAGGGTACTGTGAGATCAATGATGAAGACCTTATTGAGTGAACGGGACCAGAGCACCATGTCAGGTCTTAGGGTGGTGGTTGCGATATCCGGAGGAAACACAAGTTGCCGGCCAATGTCAGCTAGCATTTTCCAGTCGTGGGCCAAGAGCAGCTGGTCTCGCTCTAATGGTGTAGAGCCGCTCTTCGGTGGTTTAGCCCCTTCGCGGACAAAGTTTGTCCGTAAGGAGTGTGATGCTGCTGTGGGTGGTAGGGAGTTGGTGGCAGCTCGCTTGTCCTCCAGGGCGGACGCAAGGTTTTTAAGGACTTGTTTGTGACGCCAAGTGTAGTGTTCTTGGATGAGGCTTGTTTTACAGCCTGTGAGAATGTGCCTGAGGTTGGCTGGCATGGAACAGAGGGCACAGTCCGGATCTTCACCATACCATTGGTGAAGATTAACTGGTGTTGGAAGGACGTCATATGTTGCTCTGATGGAAAAGCTCAACCGCCTCGCTTCCATGGCCCACAGATCCTTCCAGCTGATCTTCCTCTTCTCCACACTGTCCCATCGAGTCCACTGTCCCTGTTTGGCAAGAGAGACTGCCTTGGCCCACCTTGCAGCCTCCTCCTGATGGCGTACTTCCTGCACTACCATCTTCCGCCGCTCTGGTGCAGTGGCCTTACACCAAGCAGCACGGCTAGTTAGCCCAAGGCCTCCTCTCCCTTGCTGAACATGACCCACAATGTCAGCATGTCTGAGGGCTGCTGTTGCCTCCTGGACTGCTTTTCCTGGCCTCCATTTGCGCCCAGTTGCCAAGGTCGGCGCGTTGTTGCTCACCACTGGGTCTCGAGATTCATTCAGTGTCATCTGGAGCCTGGTTTTTGCACACTTGAATTCCTCTGTTAGACTGGTGAGGAGCAGCTTGAGGACACCATCTCCATAGAGGCCTATGGTGGTAAGGCATCGTGGAACTCCGAGCCACTTCTTTAAGTGGCCTGTGACTCCTCTTTCCATCTTCTCCACTGTTGAGATTGGAACCTCATGCAGTGCTAAGGGCCACAACACCCGGGGTAGGAGACCAAACTGCAGACACCAGGCCTTTAACTTTCCAGGTAGCTGGGTGTTGTCGATGGACTGTAGGCTACTACTGATGTCTTTGCGCAGCTGTTGCACCTGGTCTTTGTCCTTCAGGCTTGCATCATACCACCTTCCAAGGCTTTTTACCGGCTGCTCAGACACTGTTGGGATTTGGTCATCTCCGATGAAGAATTTCAGGTCAGAGAGTACTCCCTTCACAATCGAGATGCTACGTGACTTGGATGGTTTAATCTTCATACGGGCCCAGCTGATGTTCTCCTCAAGTTTTCTGAGCAGTCTCCTGGTGCATGGGACAGTGGTGGTCAATGTTGTAATGTCGTCCATGTAGGCTCTGAGTGGAGGGAGGCGGAAACCAGAGTCAATTCACTGTCCACCAGCAACCTATTTTGAGGATCTGATGATAACCTCCATTGCCATTGTGAATGCCAACGGAGAAATGGTACATCCCGCCATTATACCTACATTCAGGCACTGCCATGAGGTGATGAACTCTGAGGTGGTGAAGCAGAACTGCAGATCCTGGAAGTACGACTTCAACAGGTTTGTGATGGTGTCCGGTATGTGGAAAAATCTGAAGGCAGACCACAGGAGTTCATGGGGCACAGAGCCAAATGCATTAGGTCGATGAAGACTACATGGAGGTCCCTTTTCTCCACCTTGGCCATTTGGATCTGGTGCCAGATCATGCTGGAATGTTCCAAGCAGCCAGAGAACCCTGATATTCCTACGCCACACTTTGGGTATTATCTTCTTCTGCCAAGCTGTTCTCATAAGCCTCCAGAGGAACCTCAGGACGTCTGGTGTGTTCTTATACACTTTGTACGGGACTCCATTTGGCCCCGGGGCTGATGCTGTTCTTGCCCGTCGAACTGTGTTTTCCACCTCTTTCCATGTTGGAGGGCTGGTCTCAATATGATGTTCCGGGGGTTCAATGGGTGGGATATCTGATGGGATGGCCAGATGTTCATGTCGCTTTGAGTCAAAGTTTGTTGTTCTCAGGTGCTCCTCTAGGTCTTTCTTTGTTGTTTTTAGAGCTCCACTTTTTTCCTTTGTGAAGAGACTTTTAAGGAACTTGAAGGGATCTTTATAGAATCAAGTTCTAGTTTGTTCTTTTTTTCCTTCTGCTCTGTTTCCGTTTTGATGTCAGCCTGAAGTGCTTGATTTCCACTTTTCTTAAGTTGCCTCCTGGAAACTGGTGGGGTTGGAACCTTTCTCCCGCCTTTTGCCTCTTCCACTCCAAATCTTTCTGTCCCGTACTCATAGATGATGTCCCCCATCCTCTCCAACTTCTTCTCCACTGTGCCTCGAAGTTTCTCGAGGGTCAAGGTAAGGTCAGTATTCACTGTTTCCCACAACTTCTTGTCACTGGTGCCAGGCCACTTCACATACGGTCTGTGCCCTGATAGTCTCCTCTCGACTGCAGGTCTGGGAGGCTGGGTGAGTTCCACTCCTGTTGTTGGTTCCACCTCAGTTGCTACTTCGGTGCTTGAGTTTACGTCCTCCATGACAGTGGTACTGATGCACTGCAAACTATGGTTTGCGTCCAGTTGCTGTGCTTCATTCGACTGATTTGATCGCTTTCGCAGAAAGTAATCAATGAGAGTTCTCTGTCTCTCATTACCAAAACACCCCTTCTTCCCCTGGTGGATCCTCAACCCATGGTGTGATGTAACTTTCCTCCAACCACAGACACATACCTGCATCTGTTTGTGGCCCACTGTTGCAGCAGAACCTGTGACAGTTGCTGAGGTGTTCTCTTGTGCTGTGCTCTCATTACTCATAGTCGTTTCCAGTCCAGTCGTTACCATGTTGTCAGCCGATGAGGTAATGCTCATGCCTGGGGTAAAGGTCAAAGATCACCAATTGCTAAAGATATTTTCATATTTTTTTAACCAGACCTCATGATACTGTGTGATAGAGATATAGAGATATATACATCTTACATTCAAAATGTGCTTCACTCAGCTTGGAATTGAAGGCTATTGTTAGGACATTAATTAAGTACATTAAAGTATCGTGTCCGGGCAGCGGAGGAACCATTCTGGAGTATTTAGTATTCACAGCCGATTCGCTACTCTACTGTTCCATTATCTGACACCAGTAGAGTTCTGCTCAGAGCAGTATAATATTAAACCCAGTAATGTGATTCTGATGTCTGGTCAGTATAAAATGTGTCACGTTGGTATGAAGGGATCGGGAGACAGGCGCAGGAATGCGTAATAGTTAATAACCTCTTGCTTCTACCTGGCACGCAGGTGTCCCATCTAGAGCTTTGGAAATGCAAATGCGCTACGCTAAATGCTAATAGTATTAGTTAAAACTCAAACGTTCATTAAAATACACATGCAGGGTATTGAATTAAAGCTACACTCGTTGTGAATCCAGGCAACGAGTCAGATTTTTAAAATGCTTTTCGGCGAAAGCATGAGAAGCTATTATCTGATAGCATGTAACACCACAAAAGACCCGCAGGGGACGTAAACAAAATAATTAGCATATTCGGCGCTACACAAACCGCACAATAAAATATAAAACATTCATTACCTTTGACCATCTTCTTTGTTGGCACTCCTAGATGTCCCATAATCACTATTGGGTCTTTTTTTCGATTAAATCGGTCCATATATATAGCCTAGATATCGTTCTATGTAGACTGTGTTATAAATTTTAAAAAAGAGCGTTTCATAACGTAACGTCATTTTTTAAACTTCAAAAAGTCGACGATAAACTTTCACAAAACACTTCGAAATACTTTTGTAATGCAACTTTAGGTATTAGTAAACGTTAATAAGCGATCAAATTAATCACGAGACGAAGTGTTTTCTATAAGGATCCATCTTGAAATACTGTCCGTCTATTTCTCAACCAAAATATCCGGTCGGAGACCGGAAGAAATGGGCTGTCTCTTGTTCGTTTGACCAAGAAACAAATCCTAGGCAAATGACAAGACTGTTGACATCGTGTGGAAGCTGTAGGTACTGCAACCTCAGCCATATTTAATGTCTTTCGCCCATAACAATGGGTTGAAGTGGCGGATGGATATATTTTTCCACTTTCAGTGATCAGATTTTCCTGCACTTTTCAATGAAACGCACGTTATGTTAAAGCCACAGCCGTGATTTAACCAGTTTGAGTGTTTTCTATCCACACATACTAATCATATTTAAATACTATATTCCTGGCATGAGTAGCAGGGTGCTGAAATGTTGCGCGATTTTTAACAGAATGTTCAAAAAAGTAGAGGGTAGACTGAAGAGGTTAAAAACAAATCAAACTCAAATTGCTACGTGCCGTGTAAAGGCACGGGACGAAGACCAAACAAACACGTATTAAAAACACAGGGTTGAAACCCAAAACAAAGAGCGAGGAGTACCTCGAATAAATAACACACGATGATTAACAGACGGGACGAGACACGTAATCATCTGCCCAATCCACAAGGACACGAAAGCCCAGAACACACAGCACAGGTACTCACACGAACCAACGGACATTGTAACAATAATCAACCAGACCACGGAAACCAAAGGACCCTCTTATACAATTACTAATCACTGGGAATAGGGGCCAGGTGTGCATAATGAATGTTCCCGGAGGGATCCTTGACAATATGAAACCCTGTAATGTGGTTCTGATATTTGGTCATTATGATATTAAACCCTGTAATGTGGTTCTGATATTTGGTCATTATGATATTAAACCCTGTAATGTGGTTCTGATATTTGGTCATTATGATATTAAACCCTGTAATGTGGTTCTGATATTTGGTCATTATGATATTAAACCTTGTAATGTGGTTCTGATATTTGGTCATTATGATATTAAACCCTGTAATGTGGGTCTGATATTTGGTCATTATGATATTAAACCCTGTAATGTGGTTCTGATATTTGGTCATTATGATATTAAACCCTGTAATGTGGTGCTGATGTGTGGCCAGTATATTATTAAACCCTGTAATGTGGTTCTGATATTTGGTCAGTATGATATTAAACCCTGTAATGTGGTTCTGATGTGTGGTCAGTATGATAATAAACCTTGTAATGTGGTTCTGATATTTGGTCATTATGATATTAAACCCTGTAATGTGGTGCTGATGTGTGGCCAGTATATTATTAAACCCTGTAATGTGGTTCTGATATTTGGTCAGTATGATAATAAACCCTGTATGGTGGTTCTGATGTGTGGTCAGTACGTGTTCAGACAGATTTACCTCCGGTCTCTTAAGGTAATAGCGTCTGCCTCTGGCACTGGTCAGCCCAGTCTCAGAATGTTAAAACCTGTTGCGACTCTAGGGGCAGTATTTTCATTTTTGGATAAAAAACGTTCCCGTTTTAAACAAGATATTTTGTCACGAATAGATGCTCGACGATGCATATAATTGACAGCTTTGGCTAGAAAACACTCTGACGTTTCCAAAACTGCAAAGATATTGTCTGTGAGTGCAACAGAACTGATGTTACAGGCGAGACCCAGATTAAAATCCAGTCAGGAAGTGCCGCATTTTTTGAAACCGCCACATGCCAATGACTCCTTACATGGCTGTGGATGGGTTACGAATGAGCTTACGTTTTCTACGTATTCCCCAAGGTGTCTATAGCATCGTGACGTCTTTTTACGCATTTATGTTGAAGAATAGCCGTAAGGGACCACATTTAGCAAGTGGTCACATGATGTCTCCCGCAGAAAATCTTGCGTAAAGTAAACAAGTAGCCATTTTTCCAATCGCTTCTTATGATAAACCAATTGTCCCGACGGATATATTATCAAATAGATATGTGAAAAACACCTTGAGGATTGATTCTAAACAACGTTTGCCATGTTTCTGTCGATATTATGGAGCTAATTCGGAAAAAAGTTCGGTGTTGTAGTGACTGCCTTTTCCCGTTGATTTCTCAGCCAAACATGAAAAACAAACGGAGCTATTTCGCCAACAAAAATAATATTTTTGGAAAAAAGGAACATTTGCTATCTAACTGGGAGTCTCCTGAGTGAAAACATCCAAAGTTCTTCAAAGGTAAATTATTTAAATTGATTGCTTTTCTTATTTTCGTGAAAATGTTGCCTGCTGGTAGCAGAGCCTAGCATAGCATTATGCCATGATAAACGTACACAAATGCTTGTCTAGCATTGGCTGTAAAGCATATTTTGAAAATCTGAGATGACAGTGTGATTAACAAAAGGCTAAGCTGTGTCTCAATATATTTCATTTGTGATTTTCATGAATAGGAACCTTTTCTAGGAAGATTTATGCCCGCTGCGTTATGCTAATCAGTTTGAGGCTATGGTTATGCTCCCGCATGCGGGTTTGAGAGTCATGAGAAGGTTTAACGGTACCATAACAGAACACACCGAGCATAATGATGCCTGTCCACCCTGTCCAGGACCTGTCCAGCATGACTTCCCTCCGGTCAAATACAAAGTCAGTGTCTGTCTCAAAATATCATTTCACTCTTTATCTTCTTCGTGCCAAAGTTTAACTGTTCATCACTACCCCAGGTACTACAGTCTAATCAACATCACTACCCCAGGTACCACAGTCTAATGAACATCACTACCCCAGGTACTACAGTCTAATGAACATCACTACCCCAGGTACTACAGTCTAATGAACATCACTACCCCAGGTACTACAGTCTAATGAACATCACTACCTCAGGTACTACAGTCTAATGAACATCACTACCCCAGGTACTACAGTCTAATGAACATCACTACCCCAGGTACTACAGTCTAATGAACATCACTACCCCAGGTACTACAGTCTAATCAACATCACTACGCCAGGTACTACAGTCTAATGAACATCACTACCCCAGGTACTACAGTCTAATGAACATCACTACCTCAGGTACTACAGTCTAATGAACATCACTACCCCAGGTACTACAGTCTAATGAACATCACTACCCCAGGTACTACAGTCTAATGAACATCACTACCTCAGGTACTACAGTCTAATGAACATCACTACCCCAGGTACTACAGTCTAATGGACATCACTACCCCAAGTACTACAGTCTAATGAACATCACTACCCCAGGTACTACAGTCTAATGAACATCACTACCCCAGGTACTACAGTCTAATGAACATCACTACCCCAGGTACTACAGTCTAATGAACATCACTACCCCAGGTACTACAGCCTAATGAACATCACTACCCCAGGTACTACAGTCTAATGAACATCACTACCCCAGGTACTACAGTCTAATGAACATCACTACCCCAGGTACTACAGTCTAATGAACATCACTACCTCAGGTACTACAGTCTAATGAACATCACTACCTCAGGCACTACAGTCTAATGAACATCACTACCCCAGGTACTACAGTCTAATAAACATGGGTCCTATTCCACTGTCTATTTTCATTATTAGAAGCAAACCTAGGTCCAAGAAGAAGGTCTTTATTCTCGTTGTAAAAGTACCCCCATCGTTTTTCACTTCAGTTTGTCCTCCTCATTTAAGCATCAGGGGGTTGTAGACGACAGGAACAGTCCAGAGTGGATTCACGGTGCCAAGCCAGCGTTCAGCAGTATCAGGGGCTGGATAAAACATACCTTCCTTTTCAACTAGATATCACACTCTATTTTCGTCCTCCTTATGTCACCATCTGTAGGTGAAGTGTTTTTCCCATGCCAAGCCATCACTCTGGTCTAGTGTCCTTGTCCTTGTATCATAACGCTGCAGAGTTACCCATGCCAAGCCATCACTCTGGTCTAGTGTCGTTGTCCTTGTATCCTAATGCTGCAGAGAGTGTAGGATGGCCGAGCAACACGTTCAGGACCAACATGTTCAGGACCAACAACACGTTCAGGACCAACAACACGTTCAGGACCAACAACATGTTCAGGAGCAACACGTTCAGGACCAACAACATGTTCAGGACCAACAACACGTTCAGGACCAACAACATGTTCAGGACCAACAACACGTTCAGCACCAACACGTTCAGGACCAACACCACGTTCAGGACCAACACCACGTTCAGGACCAACATGTTCAGGACCAACATAATATATAATAATAATAATAATAATATAATAATATATAATATAATAATATATATATAATAATAATAATAATAATAATAATAATAATATAATAATAATATATGCCATTTAGCAGACGCTTTTATCCAAAGCGACTTACAGTCATGTGTGCATACATTCTACGTATGGGTGGTCCCGGGGATCGAACCCACTACCCTGGCATTACAAGCGCCATGCTCTACCAACTGAGCTACAGAAGGACCACATGTTCAGGACCAACACGTTCAGGACCAACAACACGTTCAGGACCAACAACACGTTCAGGACCAACAACACGTTCAGGACCAACAACATGTTCAGGACCAACAACACGTTCAGGACCAACACGTTCAGGACCAACACGTTCAGGACCAACATGTTCAGGACCAACAACACGTTCAGGACCAACATGTTCAGGACCAACAACACGTTCAGGACCAACAACACGTTCAGGGCCAACATGTTCAGGACCAACAACACGTTCAGGACCAACACGTTCAGGACCAACAACACGTTCAGGACCAACAACACGTTCAGGACCAACAACACGTTCAGGACCAACAACATGTTCAGGACCAACAACATGTTCAGGACCAACAACATGTTCAGGACCAACAACACGTTCAGGACCAACACGTTCAGGACCAACACGTTCAGGACCAACAACATGTTCAGGACCAACAACATGTTCAGGACCAACAACATGTTCAGGACCAACAACATGTTCAGGACCAACAACACGTTCAGGACCAACAACACGTTCAGGACCAACAACACGTTCAGGACCAACAACACGTTCAGGACCAACACGTTCAGGACCAACAACACGTTCAGGACCAACAACACGTTCAGGACCAACATGTTCAGGACCAACAACACGTTCAGGACCAACACGTTCAGGACCAACAACATGTTCAGGACCAACATGTTCAGGACCAACAACACGTTCAGGACCAACAACATGTTCAGGACCAACAACATGTTTAGGACCAACATGTTCAGGACCAACACGTTCAGGACCAACACGTTCAGGGGCAACATGAACTCCAGAGATTCCAGAGTCCTTCTGTGGAGACATTTAAATGTATTTATGTTAACTAGATACTACACTTGGTAAATAGACATATACTGTCACGGTTTTCATAAGGTGAAGGAGAGTCGGACCAAACTGCAGCGTGTATACTGTGATCCATGTTTAATAAAACAAACATAACACGGATCCAAAACACAAACTCTACAAAACATTAAACGTAATGAAAACCGAAACAGCCTAAACTGGTGCAAACTAACACAGAATAAGGACGTCAAGACACGCAGGACAATCACCCACAATACAACCAAAGAATATGGCTGCCTAAATATGGCTCCCAATCAGAGACAACGATAAACACCTGCCTCTGATTGAGAACCACTTCAGACAGCCATAGACTCTCCTAGAACACCCCACTAAGCTACACACCACATACAAAAACCCATGTCACACCCTGGCCTGACCAAATACATAAAGAAAAACACAAAATACTTTGACCGGGTCGTGACAGAACCCCCCCCCCCCCTAAGGTGCGGACTCTCGAACGCACCTCAAATCAATAGGGAGGGTCCGGGTGGGCGTCTGTCCATGGTGGCGGCTCCAGCGGGGGCGTGGACCCCACTTCACAATTGTCTTAGTCCCCTCTCCTCGCGTCCCTGGATAGACCACCCTCGCCGCCGACCATGGCCTAGTAGTCCTCACGCAGAACCCCACTGGATTGAGGAGCAGATCGGGACTGAAGGACAGCTCGGGACTGAGGGGAAGCTCAGGAGTGAGGGGAAGCTCGGGAGTGAGAGAAAGCTCAGGCAGGTTGATGGATCTACCAGATCCTGGCCGACTGGCGGATCCTGGCCGACTGGCGGATCCTGGCCGACTGGCGGCTCCTGGCCGACTGGCGGATCCTGGCCGACTGGCGGATCCTGGCCGACTGGCGGCTCCTGGCCGACTGGCAGATCCTGGCCGACGGGCACTTCTGGCGGATCCTGGCCGACTGGCAGATCCTGGCCGACTGGCACTTCTGGCAGATCCTGGCCGACGGGCACTTCTGGCGCCTCTGGGCTGAGGGTCTCTGACGCCGGACAGGCGGGAGACTCCGGCAGCGGCTCAGGAGAGGAGAAAGGCTCCGACAGCGCAGGAGAGGCGAGGCGCACTGTAGGCCTGATGCGTGGTGCTGGCACTGG
Source organism: Oncorhynchus gorbuscha (assembly GCF_021184085.1). Lineage (NCBI taxonomy): Eukaryota > Metazoa > Chordata > Actinopteri > Salmoniformes > Salmonidae > Oncorhynchus > Oncorhynchus gorbuscha. The sequence continues at coordinate 30,019 of NW_025746771.1, forward strand.
TGGTACTGGGCCGAGGACACGCACAGGACGCCTGGTGCGGGGAGCTGCTACTGGAGGGCTGGGGTGTGGAGGTGGTACTGGATAGACCGGACCGTGCAGGCGCACTGGAGCTCTTGAGCACCGAGGCTGCCCAACCTTACCCGGTTGGATACTCTCGGTCGCCCTGCCAGTGCGGCAAGGTGGATTAGCCCGTACTGGGCTATGCAGGCAAACCGGAGACACCGAGCACAAGGCTGGTGCCATGTAAGCCGGCACATGGAGACGCACTGGGGACCAGATGCGTAGAGCCGGCTTCATGGCATTTGGCTCGACGCTCAATCTAGCCCGGCCGATACGCGGAGCTGGAATATACCACACCGGGCTATGCACCCGCACTGGGGACACCGTGCACACCACTGCATAACACGGTGCCTGCCCGGTCTCTCTAGCCCCCCCGGTAAGCACAGGGAGTTTGCGCAGGTCTCCTACCTGGCGTTGCCATACTCCCTGTAAGCCCCCCCCCACCAATACATTTTTTGGGGCTGATTCCCGGGCTTCCGTCCGCGCCGTTGTGCTTGCTTCGCCAACCTCATTCTCCTGTGACCTTCCGCGCACTGCTCCATCGAATCCCAGGCGGGCTCCGGCACTCTCCCTGGGTCGACCGCCCACCTGTCTATCTCCTCCCAGGAAGTATAGTCCATACTGTACTCCTCTTTGGGCTGCTCCTGTTTCCTCTGCTCCTGCTGCACCTTTGGGCGGCTACACTCCCCTGGTTTAGCCCAGGGTCCTCTCCGGTCAAGGATTTCCTCCCATGTCCAGAAATCCTTAATACACAGCTCCTCTTTGGGCTGCTCCTGCCTGTTGACACGCTGCTTGGTCCATTTACGGTGGGTGATTCTGTCACGGTTTTCATAAGGTGAAGGAGACTCAGACCAAACTGCAGCGTGTATATTGTGATCCATGTTTAATAAAACAAACGTAACACGAATCCAAAACACAAACTCTACAAAACAATAAACGTAATGAAAACCGAAACAGCCTAAACTGGTGCAAACTAACACAGAATAAGGACGTCAAGACACTCAGGACAATCACCTACAATACAACCAAAGAATATGGCTGCCTAAATATGGCTCCCAATCAGAGACAACGATAAACACCTGCCTCTGATTGAGAACCACTTCAGACAGCCATAGACTTGCCTAGAACACCCCACTAAGCTACAATCCCACTAAGCTACACACCACATACAAAAACCCATGTCACACCCTGGCCTGACCAAATACATTAAGAAAAACACAAAATACTTCGACCAGGGCGTGACATATACGGTATTTATGTTGATACTTGGTAAATAGTCATATAATGTATATATGTTAGCTAGATACTACAGTTGGTAAATAGCCAGCTAATGGCTGTGTGTATGTTAGCTAGATACCACAGTTGGTAAATAGACGGATAATGTCTTTGTGTTAACTAGATACTACAGTTGGTAAATAGATATATAATGGCTGTGTGTTTAGCTAGATACCACAGTTGGTAAATGGACAGATAATGTCTGTTTTAGCTAGATACTACAGTTGGTAAATCGACAGATAATGGCTGTGTGTTTAGCTAGATACCACAGTTGGTAAATGGACAGATAATGTCTGTTTTAGCTAGATACCACAGTTGGTAAATGGACAGATAATGTCTGTTTTAGCTAGATACTACAGTTGGTAAATCGACAGATAATGGCTGTGTTTTAGCTAGATACTACAGTTGGTAAATAGACAGATAATGGCTGTGTTTTCGCTAGATACCACAGTTGGTAAGTTTCTAGAAGTTGCACTATTTCACAGCAGTGCTGGTTTAAAGCTCCAAACAGTAGACATCATTAAAGTTTGTCTGTGAATGTTGAGCCTCTAGTGAAAACATCCTGAACCGACAAAATCAATAACCACAAAAAGTCAACAAAGAAACGTAAATAAACAATAGAAGAGAAGATCATTTAATTACTCAACCTGTGTCCCAAATGGTTCCCTATTTGGTGAACTACCTGTGATCAGGTCCCATGTGGCTCTGGTCAGAAATAGCGCACTATGTAGTGAATAGTTTGTCATTTGGGACACGGCCCAGAGACGATGAATTACTCAATAAATTAAGGAGGGGTACAAACGATAGATGTGTTTAGGATTGTATTTATTTTCTCCTGGTAGAAAAGTAAGACATAGAGTATTGATTCTAATGTGGTGTTTTGCCCCTCAGTAGTGGACCCAGTGTAAACTGTCATGGTCAGCTGGGCTTAACGCTGTGGATTTTGGGGGGGAGACAGAGAGAGAGGGGGAGAGACAGAGAGAGGGGGGAGACAGAGAGAGGGGGAGAGAGGGGGAGAGAGAGGGAGCGAGAGAGACAGAGAGAGGGAGAGTGAGAGTGGGGGGAGAGAGAGGGAGCGAGAGAGACAGAGAGAGGGGGGAGACAGAGAGAGGGGGGGGACAGAGAGAGGGGGGGGGCAGAGAGAGAGAGAGCGAGAGAGCGAGAGAGAGAGAGCGAGAGAGAGAGAGAGAGAGAGAGAGATGTTCATCTGTTCAAAGATGTCCATCTGTAGTGACAGGTGATATCAGTCTGTATTGACAGGTGATACCAGTCTGTATTGACAGGTGATATCAGTCTGTATTGACAGGTGATACCAGTCTGTATTGACAGGTGATATCAGTCTGTATTGACAGGTGATACCAGTCTGTAGTGACAGGTGATACCAGTCTGTAGTGACAGGTGATACCAGTCTGTAGTGACAGGTGATACCAGTCTGTAGTGACAGGTGATATCAGTCTGTAGTGACAGGTGATATCAGTCTGTATTGACAGGTGATATCAGTCTGTAGTGACAGGTGATACCAGTCTGTAGTGACAGGTGATACCAGTCTGTAGTGACAGGTGATACCATTCTGTAGTGACAGGTGATACCAGTCTGTAGTGACAGGTGATACCAGTCTGTAGTGACAGGTGATACCAGTCTGTAGTGACAGGTGATACCAGTCTGTAGTGACAGGTGATATCAGTCTGTAGTGACAGGTGATATCAGTCTGTAGTGACAGGTGATACCAGTCTGTAGTGACAGGTGATACCAGTCTGTAGTGACAGGTGATACCAGTCTGTAGTGACAGGTGATACCAGTCTGTAGTGACAGGTGATACCAGTCTGTATTGACAGGTGATACCAGTCTGTAGTGACAGGTGATACCAGTCTGTAGTGACAGGTGATATCAGTCTGTATTGACAGGTGATATCAGTCTGTAGTGACAGGTGATACCAGTCTGTAGTGACAGGTGATACCAGTCTGTAGTGACAGGTGATATCAGTCTGTAGTGACAGGTGATATCAGTCTGTAGTGACAAGTCTTTACCCTCCTCATGGACAGCTGTGAGCCTGTCTCTCATTGGACTAGTCTTTACCCTCCTCATGGACAGCTGTGAGCCAGTCTCTCATTGGACTAGTGTTTACCCTCCTCATGGACAGCTGTGAGCCTGTCTCTCATTGGACTAGTCTTTACCCTCCTCATGGACAGCTGTGAGCCTGTCTCTCATTGGACTAGTCTTTACCCTCCTCATGGTCAGCTGTGAGCCTGTCTCTCATTGGACTAGTCTTTACCCTCCTCATGGTCAGCTGTGAGCCTGTCTCTCATTGGACTAGTCTTTACCCTCCTCATGGACAGCTGTGAGCCTGTCTCTCATTGGACTAGTCTTTACCCTCCTCATGGTCAGCTGTGAGCCTGTCTCATTGGACTAGTCTGTACCCTCCTCATGGACAGCTGTGAGCCTGTCTCATTGGACTAGTCTTTACCCTCCTCATGGACAGCTGTGAGCCTGTCTCATTGGACTAGTCTTTACCCTCCTCATGGACAGCTGTGAGCCTGTCTCTCATTGGACTAGTCTTTACCCTCCTCATGGACAGCTGTGAGCCAGTCTCTCATTGGACTAGTCTTTACCCTACTCATGGACAGCTGTGAGCCAGTCTCTCATTGGACTAGTCTTTACCCTCCTCATGGACAGCTGTGAGCCTGTCTCTCATTGGACTAGTCTTTACCCTCCTCATGGACAGCTGTGAGCCTGTCTCTCATTGGACTAGTCTTTACCCTCCTCATGGACAGCTGTGAGCCTGTCTCTCATTGGACTAGTCTTTACCCTCCTCATGGTCAGCTGTGAGCCTGTCTCTCATTGGACTAGTCTTTACCCTCCTCATGGACAGCTGTGAGCCTGTCTCTCATTGGACTAGTCTTTACCCTCCTCATGGTCAGCTGTGAGCCTGTCTCTCATTGGACTAGTCTTTACCCTCCTCATGGACAGCTGTGAGCCTGTCTCATTGGGCTAGTTTTTACCTTCTCATGGACAGCTGTGAGCCAGTTTGTTCCTGGTCTGGTCTGTACCTGGTCTGGTCTGGTTTTGTCTATACCTGGTTTGGTCTGTACCTGGTCTGGTCTGGTTTTGTCTATACCTGGTTTGGTCTGTACCTGGTCTGGTTTGGTCTGTACCTGGTCTGGTTTGGTATGTACCTGGTCTGGTTTGGTATGTACCTGGTCTGGTCTGTACCTGGACTGGTCTGTACCTGGACTGGTCTGTACCTGGTCTGGTCTGGTTTTGTCTGTACCTGGTCTGGTCTAGTCTGGTCTGTACCTGGTCTGGTCTAGTCTGGTCTGTACCTGGTCTGGTCTGTACCTGGTCTGGTCTGTACCTGGTCTGGTTTGGTCTGTACCTTGTCTGGTCTGTACCTGGTCTTGTTTGGTCTGTACCTTGTCTGGTCTGTACCTGGTCTGGTCTAGTCTGGTCTGTACCTGGTCTGGTCTGTACCTGGACTGGTCTGTACCTGGTCTGGTCTGGTCTAGTCTCGTCTGGTCTGTACCTGGTCTGGTCTGTACCTGGTCTGTACCTGGTCTGGTTTGGTCTGTACCTGGTCTAGTCTCGTCTGGTCTGTACCGGGTCTGGTCTTGTCTGGTCTGGTCTGGTCTCTTAGCTGGTCTGGTCTTGTCTGGTCTGGTCTCTTAGCTGGTCTGATCTGGTCTCGTTTAGTCTTGTTTATTCTGGTCTGGACCTGATCTAATCTGCAGCAAGGTCCTCCCTGTGCGTCTGCTGGAAATATTCAACGCCGTAATCAAACAGAACCCACTTCCTGGTTCAACAGCCACCCTGCTTCTGGAACGTTCAGCTGTCCCGACAACACCCACAAGGAAAAGCACTAAAAAGAATAGCATGTATACGTGTGGCCAAAACCTTATCCCATCTGGCCAAAACCTCATCCTATCTGTTCAAAACTCATCCAATCTGGCCAAAACCTCATCCAATCTGGCCAAAACCTCATCCAATCTGGCCAAAACCTCATCCTATCTGTCCAAAACATCATCCTATCTGTCCAAAACCTCATCCTATCTGTCCAAAACCTCATCCTATCTGTCCAAAACCTCATCCTATCTGTCCAAAACCTCATCCTAATTGTCCAAAACCTCATCCTAATTGTCCAAAACCTCATCCAATCTGTCCAAAACCTCATCCTATCTGTCCAAAACATCATCCTATCTGGCCAAAACCTCATCCTATCTGTCCAAAACCTCATCCTATCTGTCCAAAACCTCATCCTATCTGTCCAAAACCTCATCCTAGGAAGTCTGACTCCGGTCATTGCTGTGATGATTGGCCCAGACAGTCACGCCCGGCAGAGGAGGAAACGTGTCTGTCACAACATTGTACTTCAACTTCCTGACAAACACATATGAGTCACTCCGTCATATCCCAGAGTCCTTTGTTGTGTTGCTATTGAGTGGAGGAGAGCCAGTTCTCAGAGGAGGGACTCCAGTTGTCTCTGTATTTAGTTTCGAAGGACTGTGCGAAATGACTTCTTGTGTCAGTTAATTAGTCTGGTAAGCAGCAAGTGTCCCCGTCCAATCAGCCAGAGACAATCTCTCAGGGAATACCTCCCAAACAGCACCATATTCCCTATGTAGTGCACTACTATCCTAGGGGCCCCGGTCAAAAGGAGTGCACTATATTGGGGATTAATGGTTTTTATTTTGGCATGCAGTCTCAGTGTGAAGGAGCTTTCTGTTTCTTAATCAGATGCAATGATATTCAAGCTCTGGGTTAAACTCGATTAAAAACAGAGCCAACCAACTAATCACTAATTCCAAACATTATATTGTTGCCTGCCAATGTTGGAGCAGCAACTTTCTACTGGCAACTAATCAATCATCATTCCCCAAAGTACAGAGTGTGCAGTGTGTGTGGAGTGTGTGTGTGTGTGTGTGTGTGTGTGTGTGTGTGTGTGTGTGTGTGTGTGTGTGTGTGTGTGTGTGTGTGTGTGTGTGTGTGTGTGTGTGTGTGTGTGTGTGTGTGTGTGTGTGTGTGTGTGTGTGTGTGTGTGTGTGTGTGTGTGTGTGTGTTTAAACAGTGTTTACAATGAAGATCTGTGAGGTTATTTGTATTTTTACGAATTATCTTTTGAAAGAAAGGGTCCTGAAAAGGGGAGTTTACATAATATTCACCTCCCAGTATACACTAGTAGACGAGACGACTATCAAAAGACACTCCACAACAGAGCCTTTAATTAACTACTACATAATATTCACCTCCCAGTATACAGACAGTGATGGATGGACTGAGGTAGAGAGGTAGAGAGGTAGAGAGGGAGAGAGGGAGAGAGGGAGAGAGGGAGAGAGGTAGAGAGGTAGAGAGGGAGAGAGGTAGATAGGGAGAGAGGTAGAGAGGGAGAGAGGTAGAGAGGGAGAGAGGGAGAGAGGTAGAGATAGGTAGAGATAGGGAGAGAGGGAGAGAGGTAGAGAGGGAGAGAGGTAGAGAGAGGGAGAGAGGTAGAGATAGGGAGAGAGGTAGAGATAGGGAGAGAGGTAGAGATAGGGAGAGAGGTAGAGAGGGAGAGAGGGAGAGAGGGAGAGAGGTAGAGAGGTAGAGAGGTAGAGAGGGAGAGAGGTAGAGAGGTAGAGAGAGGGAGAGAGGTAGAGAGAGGGAGAGAGGGAGAGAGGGATCTTGTCCCATGAAAACCTGCATTATGTCTGAATAAAACAACTCCATCTCACTGTGTTCTTTTAATTCAAACATGGGCATTGTTTACTTTTGTCCTGTCAGCTTATTAAAATTGTATTATTATAATTTTTTATATTTGTCAGCATTTGTTTGTGACAATGGCAAAGTAGTGCACGACATAGGGAATAGGGTGCCACTTGGGAACATGACACATTAGGGGAAGATGAGTGGTTGTATGTGTTTAACCAAGGCCTCGTTGGAACCCAGTAGTTTGGGCTGAATGTGGATAACCAAGGCCTCGTTGGAACCCAGTAGTTTGGGCTGAATGTGTTTAACCAAGGCCTCGTTGGAACCCAGTAGTTTGGGCTGAATGTGTTTAACCAAGGCCTCGTTGGAACCCAGTAGTTTGGGCTGAATGTGTTTAACCAAGGCCTCGTTGGAACCCAGTAGTTTGGGCTGAATGTGTTTAACCAAGGCCTCGTTGGAACCCAGTAGTTTGGGCTGAATGTGTTTAACCAAGGCCTCGTTGGAACCAAGTAGTTTGGGCTGATTGTGTTTAACCAAAGCCTTGTTGGAACCCAGTAGTTTGGGCTGAATGTGTTTAACCAAGGCCTCGTTGGAACCCAGTAGTTTGGGCTGAATGTGTTTAACCAAGGCCTCGTTGGAACCCAGTAGTTTGGGGTGAATGTGTTTAACCAAAGCCTTGTTTGAACCCAGTAGTTTGGGCTGAATGTGTTTAACCAAGGCCTCGTTGGAACCCAGTAGTTTGGGCTGAATGTGTTTAACCAAGGCCTCGTTGGAACCCAGTAGTTTGGGCTGAATGTGTTTAACCAAGGCCTCGTTGGAACCCAGTAGTTTGGTCTGAATGTGTTAAACCAAGGCCTCGTTGGAACCCAGTAGTTTGGGCTGAATGTGTTTAACCAAGGCCTCGTTGGAACCCAGTAGTTTGGTCTGAATGTGTTTAACCAAGGCCTCGTTGGAACCCAGTAGTTTGGTCTGAATGTGTTTAACCAAGGCCTCGTTGGAACCCAGTAGTTTGGGCTGAATGTGTTAAACCAAGGCCTCGTTGGAACCCAGTAGTTTGGGCTGAATGTGTTTAACCAAGGCCTCGTTGGAACCCAGTAGTTTGGTCTGAATGTGTTTAACCAAGGCCTCGTTGGAACCCAGTAGTTTGGGCTGAATGTGTTTAACCAAGGCCTTGTTGGAACCCAGTAGTTTGGGCTGAATGTGTTAAACCAAGGCCTCGTTGGAACCCAGTAGTTTGGGCTGAATGTGTTTAACCAAGGCCTCGTTGGAACCCAGTAGTTTGGTCTGAATGTGTTTAACCAAGGCCTCGTTGGAACCCAGTAGTTTGGTCTGAATGTGTTTAACCAAGGCCTCGTTGAAACCCAGTAGTTTGGGCTGAATGTGTTTAACCAAGGCCTCGTTGGAACCCAGTAGTTTGGTCTGAATGTGTTTAACCAAGGCCTCGTTGGAACCCAGTAGTTTGGGCTGGAGCCTCTCTGTTCTCATCTAGGGTGCCATTTCCGACGTTCCCTGAGGATCTGTTTTGTTGCCGTTCTGATGTCACTTGTTTCCTGTTGGGTGCGTTCCAAATGGCATCTGTAGGGCTCTGGTCTAAAGTAGTGCACTATATAGGGAATAGGGCTCTGGTCTAAAGTAGTGTACTATATAGGGAATAGGGCTCTGGTCTAAAGTAGTGTACTATATAGGGAATAGTGCCCTGGTCTATAGTAGTGTACTATATAGGGAATAGGGCTCTGGTCTAAAGTAGTGTACTATATAGGGAATAGGGCTCTGGTCTATAGTAGTGCACTATATAGGGAATAGGGCTCTGGTCTATAGTAGTGTACTATATAGGGAATAGGGCTCTGGTCTATAGTAGTGCACTATATAGGGAATAGGGCTCTGGTCTAAAGTAGTGTACTATATAGGGAATAGGGCTCTGGTCTATAGTAGTGTACTATATAGGGAATAGGGCTCTGGTCTATAGTAGTGTACTATATAGGGAATAGGGCTCTGGTCTAAAGTAGTGTACTATATAGGGAATAGGGCTCTGGTCTATAGTAGTGCACTATATAGGGAATAGGGCTCTGGTCTAAAGTAGTGTACTATATAGGGAATAGGGCTCTGGTCTATAGTAGTGCACTATATAGGGAATAGGGCTCTGGTCTAAAGTAGTGCACTATATAGGGAATAGGGCTCTGGTCTAAAGTAGTGTACTATATAGGGAATAGGGCTCTGGTCTAAAGTAGTGTACTATATAGGGAATAGGGCCCTGGTCTATAGTAGTGCACTATATAGGGAATAGGGCTCTGGTCTAAAGTAGTGTACTATATAGGGAATAGGGCTCTGGTCTAAAGTAGTGTACTATATAGGGAATAGGGCCCTGGTCTATAGTAATGCACTATATAGGGAATAGGGCCCTGGACTATAGTAGTGTACTATATAGGGAATAGGGCTCTGGTCTAAAATAGGGCACTATATAGGGAATAGGTTTCTGGTAGAAAGTAGTGTACTATATAGGGTTCTGGTCTAAAGTAGTGTACTATATAGGGAATAGGGTTCAATCTAAAGTAGTGTACTATATAGGGAATAAGGTTCTACCCAAAGTAGTGTACTATATAGGGAATAGGGCTCTGGTCTATAGTAGTGTACTATATAGGGAATAGGGTTCTGGTCTATAGTAGTGCACTATATAGGGAATAGGGCTCTGGTCTATAGTAGTGCACTATATAGGGAATAGGGCTCTGGTCTATAGTAGTGTACTATATAGGGAATAGGGCTCTGGTCTATAGTAGTGTACTATATAGGGAATAGGGCTCTGGTCTATAGTAGTGTACTATATAGGGAATAGGGTTCTGGTCTATAGTAGTGCACTATATAGGGAATAGGGCTCTGGTCTAAAGTAGTGTACTATATAGGGAATAGGGCTCTGGTCTATAGTAGTGTACTATATAGGGAATAGGGCTCTGGTCTATAGTAGTGTACTATATAGGGAATAGGGCTCTGGTCTAAAGTAGTGTACTATATAGGGAATAGGGCTCTGGTCTATAGTAGTGCACTATATAGGGAATAGGGCTCTGGTCTAAAGTAGTGCACTATATAGGGAATAGGGCTCTGGTCTAAAGTAGTGTACTATATAGGGAATAGGGCTCTGGTCTAAAGTAGTGTACTATATAGGGAATAGGGCCCTGGTCTATAGTAGTGCACTATATAGGGAATAGGGCTCTGGTCTAAAGTAGTGTACTATATAGGGAATAGGGCTCTGGTCTAAAGTAGTGTACTATATAGGGAATAGGGCCCTGGTCTATAGTAATGCACTATATAGGGAATAGGGCCCTGGACTATAGTAGTGTACTATATAGGGAATAGGGCTCTGGTCTAAAATAGGGCACTATATAGGGAATAGGTTTCTGGTAGAAAGTAGTGTACTATATAGGGTTCTGGTCTAAAGTAGTGTACTATATAGGGAATAGGGTTCAATCTAAAGTAGTGTACTATATAGGGAATAAGGTTCTACCCAAAGTAGTGTACTATATAGGGAATAGGGCTCTGGTCTATAGTAGTGTACTATATAGGGAATAGGGTTCTGGTCTATAGTAGTGCACTATATAGGGAATAGGGCTCTGGTCTATAGTAGTGCACTATATAGGGAATAGGGCTCTGGTCTATAGTAGTGTACTATATAGGGAATAGGGCTCTGGTCTATAGTAGTGTACTATATAGGGAATAGGGCTCTGGTCTATAGTAGTGTACTATATAGGGAATAGGGTTCTGGTCTATAGTAGTGCACTATATAGGGAATAGGGCTCTGGTCTATAGTAGTGTACTATATAGGGAATAGGGCTCTGGTCTATAGTAGTACCACTATATAGGGAATAGGGTTCTGGTCTATAGTAGTGTACTATATAGGGAATAGGGCTCTGGTCTAAAGTAGTGCACTATATAGGGAATAGGGTGCCATAGGGCTTTTAGTGTACTATATAGGGCCCTGGTCTATAGTAGTGTACTATATAGGGTTCTGGTCTAAAGTAGTGTACTATATAGGGAATAGGGCTCTGGTCTAAAGTAGTGTACTATGTAGGGAATAGGGCTCTGGTCTAAAGTAGTGTACTATATAGGGAATAGGGCTCTGGTCTAAAGTAGTGTACTATATAGGGAATAGGGCTCTGGTCTATAGTAGTGTACTATATAGGGAATAGGGCTCTGGTCTATAGTAGTGTACTATATAGGGAATAGGGCTCTGGTCTATAGTAGTGTACTATATAGGGAATAGGGCTCTGGTCTAAAGTAGTGCACTATATAGGGAATAGGGTGCCATAGGGCTTTTAGTGTACTATATAGGGCCCTGGTCTATAGTAGTGTACTATATAGGGTTCTGGTCTAAAGTAGTGTACTATATAGGGAATAGGGCTCTGGTCTAAAGTAGTGTACTATGTAGGGAATAGGGCTCTGGTCTAAAGTAGTGTACTATATAGGGAATAGGGCTCTGGTCTAAAGTAGTGTACTATATAGGGAATAGGGCTCTGGTCTATAGTAGTGTACTATATAGGGAATAGGGCTCTGGTCTATAGTAGTGTACTATATAGGGAATAGGGCTCTGGTCTATAGTAGTGTACTATATAGGGAATAGGGCTCTGGTCTAAAGTAGTGTACTATATAGGGAATAGGGCTCTGGTCTAAAGTAGTGTACTATATAGGGAATAGGGCTCTGGTCTAAAGTAGTGTACTATATAGGGAATAGGGCTCTGGTCTAAAGTAGTGTACTATATAGGGAATAGGGCTCTGGTCTAAAGTAGTGTACTATATAGGGAATAGGGCTCTGGTCTAAAGTAGTGTACTATATAGGGAATAGGGCTCTGATCTAAAGTAGTGTACTATATAGGGAATAGGGCTCTGGTCTAAAGTAGTGTACTATATAGGGAATAGGGCTCTGGTCTAAAGTAGTGTACTATATAGGGAATAGGGCTCTGGTCTATAGTAGTGTACTATATAGGGAATAGGGCTCTGGTCTAAAGTAGTGTACTATATAGGGAATAGGCTCTGGTCTAAAGTAGTGTACTATATAGGGAATAGGGCTCTGGTCTAAAGTAGTGCACTATATAGGGAATAGGGCTCTGGTCTAAAGTAGTGTACTATATAGGGAATAGGGCTCTGGTCTAAAGTAGTGCACTCTATAGGGAATAGGGCTCTGGTCTAAAGTAGTGCACTATATAGGGAATAGGGCTCTGGTCTAAAGTAGTGTACTATATAGGGAATAGGGCTCTGGTCTAAAGTAGTGTACTATATAGGGAATAGGGCTCTGGTCTATAGTAGTGTACTATATAGGGAATAGGGCTCTGGTCTATAGTAGTGCACTATATAGGGAATAGGGTTCTGGTCTATAGTAGTGTACTATATAGGGAATAGGGCTCTGGTCTATAGTAGTGTACTATATAGGGTTCTGGTCTATAGTAGTGCACTATATAGGGAATAGGGCTCTGGTCTATAGTAGTGCACTATATAGGGAATAGGGCTCTGGTCTAAAGTAGTGTACTATATAGGGCTCTGGTCTATAGTAGTGTACTATATAGGGTTCTGGTCTATAGTAGTGCACTATATAGGGAATAGGGCTCTGGTCTATAGTAGTGCACTATATAGGGAATAGGGCTCTGGTCTAAAGTAGTGTACTATATAGGGCTCTGGTCTATAGTAGTGCACTATATAGGAAATAGGGTGCCTTTTGGGACGTATGTATACCATATGATGTCTTCGTTAATTAGCCGATGGCCAATGATTAAATCAGGAAGGCAGAGTGAAGTGTTAATGATAATTAGCTATCAGTCTCAACATGAAGCTGCTCTAATTAATGTGGCCCTGTGATCTCCGGATCAGCCTGTTTATATGGAACATCTTGTCTCATATTTCTACAACAGACCGCATGGAAAAGCATTGCAATTTATGTTTTGTTTATTTTATTCAAGTCACATATGTTGACTTTGCAACTAATTATTAAGAACTAAGTTAAACTAAATGAACTTAACTAAACACCATTTTTTCAAGGCAACATCTCAACATCCACCACTTCGCAAGAACACAAGAACTTTCAAGGATGAAGTCAAGGTCAAAGTCTTTGTTGGATGATGATGTATTGAAACTTCATCCCTCCCTCTCTTTTAGCAGAACAGCAAACTGAGTGTCTGTTCCCAGCGGGGAAGTTCTGTTGTTTTATCAGAGGGAGGGAGGGAAGGGAGCAAGAGAGGGAGGGAGGGAAGGGAGGGAAGGAAAGGAGAAAGAGCGGGAGGGAGGGAAAGGAGAAAGAGAGGGAGAGAGGGAGGGAGGGAGGGAGGGAAGGAGAAAGAGAGGGAGGGAGGGGGAAGGAGAGAGGGTGGGAAGGAGGGGGGAGGAGGGAGGGGGAGAAAGAGAGGGAAGGAGGGAGGGAAAGGAGAAAGAGAGGGAAGGAGGGAGGGAAAGGAGAAAGAGAGGGAGGGAGGGAGGGAGGGAAAGGAGAAAGAGAGGGTGGGAGGTAGGGAGGGTGGGAGGTAGGGAGGGTGGGAAGGAGGGAGGGGGAGAAAGAGAGGGAGGGAGGGAGGGAAAGGAGCAAGAGAGGGAGGGAGGGAGGGAAAGGAGCAAGAGAGGGAGGGAGGGAGGGAGAGAGGGGGAGAGGGAGGGAGGGAGGGGGGGAGGGAAAGGAGAAAGAGAGGGAGGGAGGGAGGGTGGGAAGGAGGGAAAGGAGCAAGAGAGGGAGGGAGGGGGGAAGGAGGGAGGGAAAGGAGAAAGAGAGGGAGGGAGGGAGGGAGGGGGAGGAAGGAGGGAGGGAAAGGAGCAAGAGAGGGTGGGAGGGGCGAGGGAGGGAGGGGGGAGGGGAGGGAGCGAGGGAGAGAAGGAGGGAGGGAAAGGAGCAAGAGAGGTAGGGAGGTAGGGAGGGAGGGAGGGAAAGGAGCAAGAGAGGGAGGGAGGGAAAGGAGGGATGGAGCGAGGGAGGGAGAGGAGGGAGGTAGGGAGGGAGGGAAGGAAAGGAGCAAGAGAGGGTGAGAGGGGGAGGGAGGGAAAGGAGAAAGAGAGGGGCGGGAGGGGGGACGGAGGGATAGGAGCAAGTGAGGGAGGGAGGGAGGGAAGGAGCGGGAGGGAGGGAGGGAGGGAAAGGAGCAAGAGAGGGAGGGAGGGGGGAGGGAAAGGAGCAAGAGAAGGTGGGAGGGGCGAGGGAGGGAGGGTGGGAGGGGGAGGGAGGGAGGGAGGGAGCGAGGGAGAGAAGGAGGGAGGGAAAGGAGCAAGAGAGGTAGGGAGGTAGGGAGGGAGGGAGGGGGAGGGTGGGAAGGAGGGAGGGAAAGGAGCAAGAGAGGGAGGGAGGGAGGGAAAGGAGGGATGGAGCGAGGGAAGGAGGGGGAGGGAGGGAGAGGAGGGAGGTAGGTAGGGATGGAAGGAAAGTTGCAAGAGAGGGTGAGAGGGGGAGGGAGGGAAAGGAGAAAGAGAGGGGCGGGAGGGTGGGAGGGGGGACGGAGGGATAGGAGCAAGTGAGGGAGGGAGGGAAGGAGCGGGATGGAGGGAGGGATGGAGGGATGGAGGGAGGGAGGGAGGGAGGGAGGGAGGGAGAGAGGGAGGGAGGGAGGGAGGGAGGGAGGGAAAGGAGAGAAAGGAGCAAGAGAGGGAGGGAGCGAGGGAGCAGAGAGGGAGGGAGGGAGGGAGGGAGGGAAATTGGGACAGGATTGCAGAGAGAACAGGAGCAGCCTTGAACGATAATCAATCATTCAGGAGAAGCAACGCCTAGGGCGTCCCAGCAAACGGAGCACTATGTGTACAGAATAGGTGATGAGAGGGAGGCAGGGAGGGGAGAGAGAAAGAGAGATGGGGGGGTGGAGAAACAGAGAGAGGGAGAGTTTGGGCAGAGAGACAGACTGAAAAAGCAGACCGAGAAAGAAAAGGGAGAAAGAGAGAACAAGGGAGTCCTGTTTCTCCTCCTACATTATACCTGACTAGACTGACCCATGGCATGCTGGTAGAAGTATGAATTACAAACAGACATTATACCTGACTAGACTGAACCATGGCATGCTGGTAGAAGTATGAATTACAAACAGACATTATACCTGACTGATCCATTAGCATGGTGGTAGAAGTATGAATTACAAACAGACAACCTACTGTGCACACGTGATATCAGACATCGACGCATTCAGTCTGACATGAATAACCACATGAATCCCTTCCCCTTCATTGAATGTTGCGACCAACACACACCTTCAGATAGGAGCCCCCTGTCGCGGTAAATTACCATGGCAACCGGTAGGGCTAACGGGTATCAACCCCATGGATCCTCTCAGTAATCTTCCATTCCCTTTAATCCCAGTCACGATAATCTGCCTTTACAACGGCCCTGTGCATTATAGATGCTGTTCTCCACAGCAACATGTATAAAGACTGCAAACTGAGGAGGCAAGGAGCGGAGAGACGTGGTTACCTTTCTGGTGTGAATACCTGACGGTAGATTTATCCCATGGAGCGGAGAGATGTGGTTACCTCTCTGGTGTGAATACCTGACGGTAGATTTATCCTCTGGTGTGAATACCTGACGGTAGATTTATCCCATGGAGCGGAGAGACGTGGTTACCTCTCTGGTATAATACCTGACGGTAGATTTATCCCATGGAGCGGAGAGACGTGGTTAACTCTCTGGTGTGAATACCTGACGGTAGATTTATCCCATGGAGCGGAGAGACGTGGTTACCTCTCTGGTGTGAATACCTGACGGTAGATTTATCCCATGGAGCGGAGAGACGTGGTTACCTCTCTGGTGTGAATACCTGACGGTAGATTTATCCCATGGAGCGGAGAGACGTGGTTACCTCTCTGGTGTGAATACCTGACGGTAGATTTATCCCATGGAGCGGAGAGACGTGGTTACCTCTCTCTGGTGTGAATACCTGACGGTAGATTTAACCTGTGGTGTGAATACCTGATGCTAGATTTATCCCATGGAGGGGACAGACATGGCTCAGGGACAGAGGAGGCTCAGGGACAGAGGAGGCTCAGGGACAGAAGATGCTCAGAGACCGACATGGCTCAGAGACAGAAGATGCTCAGGGACAGAAGAGGCTCAGGGACAGAAGAGGCTCAGGGACAGAAGAGGCTCAGGGACAGAAGAGGCTCAGGGACAGAAGAGGATCAGAGACAGAAGAGGCTCAGGTTTAGCTGGGAGGGTGGTGGGCCAGGTTTAGCCCTAAAGAGGTCAAACAGGTTTAGCTGGGAGGTGGTGGGCCAGGTTTAGCTGGGAGGTGGTGGGCCAGGTTTAGCTGGGAGGTGGTGGGCCAGGTTTAGCTGGGAGGGTGGTGGGCCAGGTTTAGCTGGGAGGTGGTGGGCCAGGTTTAGCTGTAAAGAGGTCGGCCAGGTTTAGCTGGGAGGTGGTGGGCCAGGTTTAGCTGTAAAGAGGTCGGCCAGGTTTAGCTGGGAGGTGGTGGGCCAGGTTTAGCTGTAAAGAGCTCAGCCAGGTTTAGCTGGGAGGTGGTGGGCCAGGTTTAGCTGTAAAGAGCTCAGCCAGGTTTAGCTGGGTGGTGGTGAGCCAGGTTTAGCTGTAAAGAGCTCAGCCAGGTTTAGCTGGGTGGTGGTGGGCCAGGTTTAGCTGTAAAGAGGTCGGCCAGGTTTAGCTGGGTGGTGGTGGGCCAGGTTTAGCTGTAAAGAGCTCAGCCAGGTTTAGCTGGGAGGTGGTGGGCCAGGTTTAGCTGTAAAGAGCTCAGCCAGGTTTAGCTGGGTGGTGGTTGACCAGGTTTAGCTGTAAAGAGCTCAGCCA
Source organism: Oncorhynchus gorbuscha (assembly GCF_021184085.1). Taxonomy (NCBI): domain Eukaryota; kingdom Metazoa; phylum Chordata; class Actinopteri; order Salmoniformes; family Salmonidae; genus Oncorhynchus; species Oncorhynchus gorbuscha. Next base: position 46,769 of record NW_025746771.1, read on the forward strand.
GGTTTAGCTGGGTGGTGGTTGACCAGGTTTAGCTGTAAAGAGCTCAGCCATGTTTAGCTGGGTGGTGGTTGACCAGGTTTAGCTGGGAGGTGGTGGGCCAGGTTTAGCTGTAAAGAGCTCAGCCAGGTTTAGCTGGGTGGTGGTTGACCAGGTTTAGCTGGGAGGTGGTGGGCCAGGTTTAGCTGTAAAGAGCTCAGCCAGGTTTAGCTGGGTGGTGGTTGACCAGGTTTAGCTGGGAGGTGGTGGGCCAGGTTTAGCTGTAAAGAGCTCAGCCAGGTTTAGCTGGGTGGTGGTTGACCAGGTTTAGCTGGGTGGTGGTGGGCCAGGTTTAGCTGGGTGGTGGTGGGCCAGGTTTAGCTGTAAAGAGCTCAGCCAGGTTTACCTGGGAGGTGGTGGGCCAGGTTTAGCTGTAAAGAGCTCAGCCAGGTTTAGCTGTAAAGAGCTCAGCCAGGTTTAGCTGTAAAGAGCTCAGCCAGGTTTAGCTGGGAGGTGGTGGGCCAGGTTTAGCTGTAAAGAACTCAGCCAGGTTTAGCTGTAAAGAGCTCAGCCAGGTTTAGCTGGGTGGTGGTTGACCAGGTTGGTGGTTGAAGATTTCCCTCTAGTGGTGTGGGGGCTGTGCTTTGGCAAAGTGGGTGGGGTTATATCCTTCCTGTTTGGCCCTGTCCGGGGTGTCCTCGGATGGGGCCACAGTGTCTCCTGACCCCTCCTGTCTCAGCCTCCAGTATTTATGCTGCAGTAGTTTATGTGTCGGGGGCTAGGGTCAGTTTGTTTATCTGGAGTACTTCTCCTGTCCTATTCGGTGTCCTGTGTAAATCTAAGTGTGCGTTCTCTAATTCTCTCCTTCTCTCTTTCTTTCTCTCTCTCGGAGGACCTGAGCCCTAGAACCATGCCCCAGGACTACCTGACATGATGACTCCTTGCTGTCCCCAGTCCACCTGGCCATGCTGCTGCTCCAGTTTCAACTGTAAAGAGCTCAGCCAGGTTTAGCTGGGTGGTGGTTGACCAGGTTTAGCTGTAAAGAGCTCAGCCAGGTTTAGCTGGGTGGTGGTTGACCAGGTTTAGCTGGGTGGTGGTTGACCAGGTTTAGCTGGGTGGTGGTTGACCAGGTTTTAGTCCTGACTGTATTGATCCTATTGATCTGTGAAGTGATGGAGAACGACACTATCTGGATTGAAGAGAACGGTTATCATTAAGATACACTACAATGTCTATTTGTCTTTGGCTGACTAAATATGGCTCCCAATCAGAGACAACGATAAACACCTGCCTCTGAGTGAGAACCAATCCAGGCAACCATAGACTTACCTAGACAACTACACTGAACACAACCCCATAAATCTACAAAAACCCCTAGACAAGACAAAACACATAAATCACCCATGTCACACCCTGGCCTAACCAACATAATAAAGAAAACTAAGGCCAGGGCGTGACAGTCTGCTACATTATTACTGTGACAGCAGGCAGCCTGGTCAGGATGATATACATCTGTCTGCTACATTATTACTGTGACAGCAGGCAGCCTGGTCAGGAAGATATCCATCTGTCTGCTACATTATTACTGTGACAGCAGCAGCCTGGTCAGGATGATATCCATCTGTCTGCTACATTATTACTGTGACAGCAGGCAGCCTGGTCAGGATGATATCCATCTGTCTGCTACATTATTACTGTGACAGCAGCAGCCTGGTCAGGATGATATCCATCTGTCTGCTACATTATTACTGTGATCATTATGTTGTGCTTGTTTCTCTGCAGGTTTTAAAGTGGTGTTAGACTCCCAACTGGGACCCTAGATCGTCCCATAGGGCCCTGGTCAAAAGCAGTGACCTGTATAGTGAACAGGGTGCCATTTGGGATTCACTTTAGTCTCCTGTTGAGTCTCCTGACTGTCTGTCGGTGACAAGGTGACTTTGACTCACGTCACAGATGTTATTCTGATTGGATGGATTGCGGCACACCAATTACCATTTTGTCTAGTGGATTTTAATGTGTTTACTGAAGACAGAGGACTTGTTGTTGATGATAGTGCCTGAATTAGATTAGACGTTTCTTTCTGTTTTCTGAACGAACTGTTCCCATTTCCTTCATGGAATGGCAGTGCACTTCTGACAGCAGTACAAAGGCTCCGTGTCACAGCCTCTATTTGGTCTGATACAGGTACTATTATAGTCTACAGATACAGCCTCTATTTGCTCTGATACAGGTAATATTATAGTCTACAGATACAGCCTCTATTTGGTCTGATACAGATACTATTATAGTCTACAGATACAGCCTCTATTTGCTCTGATACAAGTAATATTATATTCTACAGATACAGCCTCTATTTGCTCTGATACAAGTAATATTATAGTCTACAGATACAGCCTCTATTTGCTCTGATACAGGGAATATAATAGTCTAAAGATACAGCCTCTATTTGCTCTGATACAGGAAATATTATAGTATACAGATACAGCCTCTATTTGCTCTGATACAGGGAATATTATAGTCTACAGATACAGCCTCTATTTGCTCCGATACAGGGAATATTATAGTCTACAGATACAGCCTCTATTTGCTCTGATACAGGGAATATTATAGTCTACAGATACAGCCTCTATTTGCTCTGATACAGGTAATATTATAATCTACAGATACAGCCTCTATTTGCTCTGATACAAGTAATATTATAGTCTACAGATACAGGTAATATTATAGTCTACAGATACAGCCTCTATTTGCTCTGATACAGGGAATATTATAGTCTACAGATACAGTTACTATTATAGATACAGGTAATATTATAGACACAGGTAATATTAAAGTCTACTGATACAGGTAATATTATAGATACAGGTAATATTATAGATACAGTTAATATTATAGTCTACAGATACATCCTCTATTTGCTCTGATACAAGGAATATTATAGTCTACAGATACAGCCTCTATTTGCTCTGATACAAGGAATATTATAGTCTACAGATACAGCCTCTGTTTGCTCTGATACAGGGAATATTATAGTCTACAGATACAGCCTCTATTTTCTCTGATACAGGTAATATTATAGTCTACAGATACAGCCTCTATTTGGTCTGATACAGATACTATTATAGTCTACAGATACAGCCTCTATTTGCTCTGATACAAGTAATATTATAGTCTACAGATACAGCCTCTATTTGCTCTGATACAGGTAATATTATAGTCTACAGATACATCCTCTATTTGCTCTGATACAGGTAATATTATTGTTATGCAGGTGAATGAGGACCCAAAAGCGACTTGGCGAAAACAGAGTCTTTATTCCAGTAAAGGAAATATGCAATACTCCTAGACAAATCGGAGCGGTAAACAAAGCATAAAAAACAATTCCACTCGTAATGACGAGGACAGACTGGAGACTCAACCATAAACTGTAGGTTGCCTCGGGAAGGCACTGACCGTAGCAGACTCAGACACCTGCTCACCATGCAGCATCTGAGGGAAACACGACACGACAGGGCGAGACAAAGACACAGCACGGTGAACAATATACAAGGATCCGACAGGACAGAAACGGAAAACAAGGGGAGAAATAGGGACTCTAATCAGGGGAAAAGATAGGGAACAGGTGTGGAAAGACTAAATGATTGATTAGGGGAATAGGAACAGCTGGGAGCAGGAACGGAACGATAGAGAGAAGAGAGAGAGGGAGGGAGAGAGAAAAAGGGAACGAACCTAAAAAGACCAGCAGGGGAAAACGAACAGAAGGGAAAGCAAAATGACAAGACAATATAAGACAAAACATGACAGTACCCCCCACTCACCGAGCGCCTCCTGGCGCACTCGAGAGGAATCCTGGCGGCAACGGAGGAAATCATCAATCAGTGAACGGTCCAGCACGTCCCGAGACGGAACCCAACTCCTCTCCTCAGGACCGTAACCCTCCCAATCCACTAAGTATTGGTGACCCCGTCCCCGAGAACGCATGTCCATGATCCTACGTACCTTGTAAATAGGTGCGCTCTCGACAAGGACGGGAGGGGGGAGGGAAGACGAACGGGGGTGCGAAGAAAGGGCTTGACACAGGAGACATGGAAGACAGGATGGACGCGACGAAGATGTCGCGGAAGAAGCAGTCGCACAGCGACAGGATTGACGACCTGGGAGACATGGAACGGACCAATGAACCGCGGAGTCAACTTACGAGAAGCTGTCGTAAGAGGAAGGTTGCGAGTGGAAAGCCACACTCTCTGGCCGCAACAATACCTAGGACTCTTAATCCTACGTTTATTGGCGGCTCTCACAGTCTGTGCCCTGTAACGGCAAAGTGCAGACCTCACCCTCCTCCAGGTGCGCTCACAACGTTGGACAAACGCTTGAGCGGAGGGAACGCTGGACTCGGCAAGCTGGGATGAGAACAGAGGAGGCTGGTAACCCAGACTACTCTGAAACGGAGATAACCCGGTAGCAGACGAAGGAAGCGAGTTGTGAGCGTATTCTGCCCAGGGGAGCTGTTCTGCCCAAGACGCAGGGTTTCTGAAAGAAAGGCTGCGTAGTATGCGACCAATCGTCTGATTGGCCCTCTCTGCTTGACCGTTAGACTGGGGATGAAACCCGGAAGAGAGACTGACGGACGCACCAATCAAACGACAGAACTCCCTCCAAAACTGTGACGTGAATTGCGGGCCTCTGTCTGAAACGGCGTCTAACGGGAGGCCATGAATTCTGAACACATTCTCGATGATGATTTGTGCCGTCTCCTTAGCGGAAGGAAGTTTAGCGAGGGGAATGAAATGTGCCGCCTTAGAGAACCTATCGACAACCGTAAGAATCACAGTCTTCCCCGCAGACAAAGGCAGACCGGTAATGAAGTCTAGGGCGATGTGAGACCATGGTCGAGAAGGAATGGGAAGCGGTCTGAGACGACCGGCAGGAGGAGAGTTACCTGACTTAGTCTGCGCGCAGTCCGAACAAGCAGCCACGAAACGGCGCGTGTCACCACGCAGCATCTGAGGGAAACACGACACGACAGGGCGAGACAAAGACACAGCACGGTGAACAATATACAAGGATCCGACAGGACAGAAACGGAAAACAAGGGGAGAAATAGGGACTCTAATCAGGGGAAAAGATAGGGAACAGGTGTGGAAAGACTAAATGATTGATTAGGGGAATAGGAACAGCTGGGAGCAGGAACGGAACGATAGAGAGAAGAGAGAGAGGGAGGGAGAGAGAAAAAAGGGAACGAACCTAAAAAGACCAGCAGGGGGAAAACGAACAGAAGGGAAAGCAAAATGACAAGACAATATAAGACAAAACATGACAATTATAGTCTACAGATACAGGTACTAATATAGTCTACAGATACAGGTAATATTATAGTCTACAGATACAGTCTCTATTTGCTCTGATACAGGTACTATTATAGATACAGGTAATATTATAGTCTACAGATACAGGTACTATTATAGATACAGGTAATATTATAGTCTGCAGATACAGCCTCTATTTGCTCTGATACAGGTAATATTATAGTCTACAGATACAGCCTCTATTTGCTCTGATACAGGTACTATTATAGTCTACAGATACAGCCTCTATTTGCTCTGATACAGGTAATATTATAGTCTACAGATACAGCCTCTATTTGGTCTGATACAGGTAATATTATAGTCTACAGATACAGCCTCTATTTGCTCTGATACAGGTACTATTATAGTCTACAGATACAGCCTCTATTTGCTCTGATACAGGTAATATTATAGTCTACAGATACAGCCTCTATTTGGTCTGATACAAGTAATATTATAGTCTACAGATACAGCCTCTCATTGCTCTGATACAAGTAATATTATAGTCTACAGATACAGCCTCTATTTGCTCTGATACAGGGAATATTATAGTCTACAGATACAGCCTCTATTTGCTCTGATACAGGTAATATTATAGTCTACAGATACAGCCTCTATTTGCTCTGATACAAGTAATATTATAGTCTACAGATACAGCCTCTCATTGCTCTGATACAAGTAATATTATAGTCTACAGATACAGCCTCTATTTGCTCTGATACAAGTAATATTATAGTCTACAGATACAGTCTCTCATTGCTCTGATACAGGTAATATTATAGTCTACAGATACAGCCTCTATTTGCTCTGATACAGGTAATATTATAGTCTACAGATATAGTCTATATTTATTATTATAGATACAGGTAATATTATAGATACAGGTAACATTATAGATACAGGTAACATTATAGATACAGGTAACATTATAGATACAGGTAATATTAAATATTATAGTCTACAGATACAGGTAATATTGTAGATACAGGTAACATTATAGATACAGGTAATATTATAGTCTACTGATACAGGTAATATTATAGATACAGGTAATATTATAGATACAGGTAATATTATAGATACAGGTAATATTATAGTCTACTGATACAGGTAATATTATAGATACAGTTAATATTATAGATACAGGTAATATTATAGATACAGGTAATATTATAGTCTACTGATACAGGTAATATTATAGATACAGGTAATATTATAGATACAGGTAATATTATAGTCTACAGATACAGGTAATATTATAGATACAGGTAATAGTATAGATACAGGTAACATTATAGATACAGGTAACATTACAGATACAGGTAATATTATAGTCTACAGATACAGGTAATATTGTAGATACAGGTAATATTATAGTCAACAGATACAGGTAACATTATAGATACAGGTAATATTGTAGATACAGGTAATATTATAGTCTACTGATACAGGTAATATTGTAGATACAGGTAATATTATAGTCTACTGATACAGGTAATATTATAGATACAGGTAATATTATGGTCTACTGATACAGGTAATATTGTAGATACAGGTAATATTATAGTCAACAGATACAGGTAACATTATAGATACAGGTAATATTGTAGATACAGGTAATATTATAGTCTACTGATACAGGTAATATTGTAGATACAGGTAATATTATAGTCTACTGATACAGGTAATATTATAGATACAGGTAATATTATGGTCTACTGATACAGGTAATATTGTAGATACAGGTAATATTATAGTCTACTGATACAGGTAATATTGTAGATACAGGTAATATTATAGTCTACTGATACAGGTAATATTATAGATACAGGTAATATTATGGTCTACTGATACAGGTAATATTATAGATACAGGTAATATTATGGTCTACTGATACAGGTAATATTGTAGATACAGGTAATATTATAGTCTACTGATACAGGTAATATTGTAGATACAGGTAATATTATAGTCTACTGATACAGGTAATATTATAGATACAGGTAATATTATGGTCTACTGATACAGGTAATATTGTAGATACAGGTAATATTATAGTCAACAGATACAGGTAACATTATAGATACAGGTAATATTGTAGATACAGGTAATATTATAGTCTACTGATACAGGTAATATTGTAGATACAGGTACTATTATAGTCTACTGATACAGGTAATATTATAGATACAGGTAATATTATAGATACAGGTAATGTTATGGCCTGATTTTCCGTTGAACCCAAGCAGACTATCTGTGGTGGCATTGGACAGGATTCCTCAGAGGGTGATGGGATAGCACAGCCAATAGGAGAGTATCTGTGGTGGTATTGGACAGGATTCCTCAGAGGGTGATAGATAGCACAGCCAATAGGAGGCTTTATTAGAGGAGATTACTCAACACATGGCACTATTAAGCACTTTCTCTTTCTGTGTGTGTGTGTGTGTGTGTGTGTGTGTGTGTGTGTGTGTGTGTGTGTGTGTGTGTGTGTGTGTGTGTGTGTGTGTGTGTGTGTGTGTGTGTGTGTGTGTGTGTGTGTGTGTGTGTGTGTGTGTGTGTGTGTGTGTGTGTGTGTGTGTGTGTGTGTGTGTGTTACAGCACGCTGAACGGTGAGCCAGGATACAGGAAACAGTCTCCTCTATTCTCCTGGTTATCAGACCTCTGTTTGGAAAGTCGAAGATTTATTTAGGGACATAATGCCAGCTGGTGATTCTCAATATGGCCCCATTCACCCCGGTCCAAGTGTTTGCCCTCAAATGATACCCGGAAAGTTCATTTAAAGTTTTACTGGTTGATCGAGAGGTTAGTTGAGGTTACTTAAAAATACTGCACTACACAAGGGGGTAGGAATGGAGACAGAGACTTCTGATTGATGCCAACCCAGTCCAGACAGTTCCATCGCTGACCTCTGACCTCGGGGTTAATACAGAACACCTATTACATTCATTCATTTAGTTCGATGCAATAGATTCACAACAACAGAATGCTTGCACATCAAATTGCACCCTATTCCCTACTTATATAGTGCACTACTTTAGACCAGAGCCCTATTCCCTATATAGTGCACTACTATAGACCAGAGCCCTATTCCCTATATAGTGCACTACTTTAGACCAGAGCCCTATTCCCTATATAGTGCACCACTTTAGACCAGAGCCCTGTTCCCTATATAGTTCACTACTTTAGACCAGAGCCCTATTCCCTATATAGTACACTACTTTAGACCAGAGCCCTATTCCCTATATAGTGCACTACTTTAGACCAGAGCCCTATTCCCTATATAGTACACTACTATAGACCAGGGCACTATTCCCTATATAGTGCACTACTTTAGACCAGATCCTATAGGTATCTATAGGGTGGGATTTGGGACACATGCACTGACTTCCTTCTCTTCCCTCTAATCAAGAGGATATGAGAGGACCACAGGACTTCACAGTCTATGGATCTGTCTGAGGAAAGCCATGGAAGACAAGTTCAGACTGAGGTGTGTGTGTGTGTGTGCGCCATCCAGGTCACTCACCTCTATTACTGGTCAAAGGGTTTCAATTATTGCTTCCTGGTTGTTTAAAAATATTTGGAGGGAGAGGAGAAGTAGAGATAGAGACGAGAAGAGCGAGTGGGGTTAACTGGTCTAGGAGCAGTGGGTTAACTGGAGAGAGGAGAAGAGATCTCTCTTTAACCAACCAGGAGAGAGCGAGAGAGTGAGAGAGCGAGAGAGAGAGAGACTTCCACAAAGCTGTGAACGATCTGAGAGACAAGGCAAGAAGGGCATTCTATGCCATCAAAAGGAACATAAATTTCAACATACCAATTAGGATCTGGCTAAAAATACTTGAATCAGTCATAGAGCCCATTGCCCTTTATGGTTGTGAGGTCTGGGGTCCGCTCACCAACCAAGACTTCACAAAATGGGACAAACACCAAATTGAGACTCTGCACGCAGAATTCTGCAAAAATATCCTCCGTGTACAACGTAAAACACCAAATAATGCATGCAGAGCAGAATTAGGCCGATACCCACTAATTATCATAATCCAGAAAAGAGCTGTTAAATTCTACAACCACCTAAAAGGAAGCGATTCACAAACCTTCCATAACAAAGCCATCACCTACAGAGAGATGAACCTGGAGAAGAGTCCCCTAAGCAAGCTGGTCCCACAGAGCCCCAGGACAGCAGCACAATTAGACCCAACCAAATCATGAGAAAACAAAAAGATAATTACTTGACACATTGGAAAGAATTAACAAAAAAACAGAGCAAACTAGAATGCTATTTGGCCCTACACAGAGAGTACACAGCGGCAGAATACCTGACCACTGTGACTGACCCAAACTTAAGGAAAGCTTTGACTATGTACAGACTCAGTGAGCATAGCCTTGCTATTGAGAAAGGCCGCCGTAGGCAGACATGGCTCTCAAGAGAAGACAGGCTATGTGCTCACTGCCCACAAAATGAGGTGGAAACTGAGCTGCACTTTCTAACCTCCTGCCCAATGTATGACCATATTAGAGAGACATATTTCCCTCAGATTACACAGATCCACAAAGAATTCGAAAACAAATCCAATTTTGAAAAACTCCCATATCTTTTGGGTGAAATTCCACAGTGTGCCATCACAGCAGCAAGATTTGTGACCTGTTGCCACGAGAAAAGGGCAACCAGTGAAGAACAAACACCATTGTAAATACAACCCATATCTATGGTTATTTATTTTATCTTGTGTCCTTTACCATTTGTACATTGTTAAAACACTGTATATATATATATATATATAATATGACATTTGTAATGTCTTTATTGTTTTGAAACTTCTGTATGTGTAATGTCTACTGTTAATTTTTATTATTTCACTTTATATATTATCTACCTCACTTGCTTTGGCAATGTTAACATCTGTTTCCCATGCCAATAAAGCCCTTGAATTGAATTGAGAGAGAGAGAGAGGTAGAGAGAGAGAAGTAGAGAGATTGAGAGAGAGATAGAGAGAGAGGTAGAGAGAGAGGAGGAGAGAAGTCGAGAGAGAGAGAGAGGATGAGAGAGAGAAGTAGAGAGATAGAGAGAGAGGATGAGAGAGAGATAGAGAGAGAGGTAGAGAGAGAGGAGGAGAGAAGTCGAGAGATAGAGAGAGAGGATGAGAGAAGTAGAGAGATAGAGAGAGAGGAGGAGAGAAGTAGAGAGATAGAGAGAGAGGAGGAGAGAAGTAGAGAGATAGAGAGAGAGGAGGAGAGAGAGGAGGAGAGAAGTCGAGAGATAGAGAGAGAGGATGAGAGAGAGAAGTAGAGAGATAGAGAGAGAGGATGAGAGAGAGAAGTAGAGAGATAGAGAGAGAGGATGAGAGAGAGAAGTAGAGAGATAGAGAGAGAGGAGGAGAGAAGTAGAGAGATAGAGAGAGAGGATGAGAGAGAGAAGTAGAGAGATAGAGAGAGAGGATGAGAGAGAGATAGAGAGAGAGGTAGAGAGAGAGGAGGAGAGAAGTTGAGAGATAGAGAGAGAGAAGTAGAGAGATAGAGAGAGAGGATGAGAGAGAGAAGTAGAGAGATAGAGAGAGAGGATGAGAGAGAGAAGTAGAGAGATAGAGAGAGAGGATGAGAGAGAGATAGAGAGAGAGGTAGAGAGAGAGGAGGAGAGAAGTCGAGAGATAGAGAGATAGAGACAGGGAGCAAGAACAACATAGAGAGAAACAGAGAGAAAGCTACAGACATGTTTTATTGAACCTTTAGGCAAGTCAGTTAAAAACAAATTATTATTTTCAATGACGGACTGGGAGCAAGGGGTTAACTGCCTGTTCAGAGGCAGAACAACAGACTTCTACCTTGTCAAGTCCTGTGGTCCTCCCTCCAGTCCATAACAGACCAGCTCCAACACCCACAGGCCCTCCCTCTACTCCCTCCAGTCCATAACAGACCAGCTCCAACACCCACCAGCCCTCCCTCTACTCCCTCCAGTCCATAACAGACCAGCTCCAACACCCACCAGCCCTCCCTCTACCCCCTCCAGTCCATAACAGACCAGCTCCAACACCCACCAGCCCTCCCTCTACTCCCTCCAGTCCATAACAGACCAGCTCCAACACCCACCAGCCCCCCCCCCTCTATCCCCTCCAGTCCATAACAGACCAGCTCCAACACCCACCAGCCCCCTCTACCCCCTCCAGTCCATAACAGACCAGCTCCAACACCACCACCACCCCCCCTCCAGTCCATAACAGACCAGCTCCAACACCATCCCCCCCTCTACCCCCTCCAGTCCATAACAGACCAGCTCCAACACCACCACCACCCCCCCCTCCAGTCCATAACAGACCAGCTCCAACACCATCCCCCCTCTACCCCCTCCAGTCCATAACAGACCAGCTCCAACACCATCCCCCCTCTACCCCCTCCAGTCCATAACAGACCAGCTCCAACACCCACCATCCCCCCTCTACCCCCTCCAGTCCATAACAGACCAGCTCCAACACCATCCCCCCTCTACCCCCTCCAGTCCATAACAGACCAGCTCCAACACCACCACCACCCCCTCCAGTCCATAACAGACCAGCTCCAACACCATCCCCCCTCTACCCCCTCCAGTCCATAACAGACCAGCTCCAACACCCACCAGCCCCTCCTCTACCCCCTCCAGTCCATAACAGACCAGCTCCAACACCATCCCCCCTCTACCCCCTCCAGTCCATAACAGACCAGCTCCAACACCCACCATCCCCCTCTACCCCCTCCAGTCCATAACAGACCAGCTCCAACACCACCCCCCCTCCAGTCCATAACAGACCAGCTCCAACACCATCCCCCTCTACCCCCTCCAGTCCATAACAGACCAGCTCCAACACCATCCCCCCTCTACCCCCTCCAGTCCATAACAGACCAGCTCCAACACCACCCCCCCCCTCCAGTCCATAACAGACCAGCTCCACCATCACCCCCCCCCCTCCAGTCCATAACAGACCAGCTCCACCATCACCCCCCCCCCTCCAGTCCATAACAGAACAGCTCCACCATCACCCCCCCCCCTCCAGTCCATAACAGACCAGCTCCAACACCCCCTCCAGTCCAGTGAAGTTAATTTTGAAGGTTAAGAAAAAAACAGTTAGGACATCTGTTCATTACCCAGCTAGCCTATACCATTACCACGTTGCTCCAGCCCTGTTCTGATTCATTACCCAGCTAGCCTATACCATTACCACGTTGCTCCAGCCCTGTTCTCATTCATTACCCAGCTAGCCTATACCATTACCACGTTGCTCCAGCCCTGTTCTGATTCATTACCCAGCTAGCCTATACCATTACCACGTTGCTCCAGCCCTGTTCTGATTCATTACCCAGCTAGCCTATACCATTACCACGTTGCTCCAGCCCTGTTCTGATTCATTACCCAGCTAGCCTATACCATTACCACGTTGCTCCAGCCCTGTTCTGATTCATTACCCAGCTAGCCTATACCATTACCACGTTGCTCCAGCCCTGTTCTGATTCATTACCCAGCTAGCCTATACCATTACCACGTTGCTCCAGCCCTGTTCTGATTCATTACCCAGCTAGCCTATACCATTACCACGTTGCTCCAGCCCTGTTCTGATTCATTACCCAGCTAGCCTATACCATTACCACGTTGCTCCAGCCCTGTTCTGATTCATTACCCAGCTAGCCTATACCATTACCACATTGCTCCAGCCCTGTTCTGATTCATTACCCAGCTAGCCTATACCATTACCACGTTGCTCCAGCCCTGTTCTGATTCATTACCCAGCTAGCCTATACCATTACCATTACCACGTTGCTCCAGCCCTGTTCTGATTCATTACCCAGCTAGCCTATACCATTACCACGTTGCTCCAGCCCTGTTCTGATTCATTACCCAGGTAGCATATACCATTACCACGTTGCTCCAGCCCTGTTCTGATTCATTACCCAGCTAGCCTATACCATTACCACGTTGCTCCAGCCCTGTTCTGATTCATTACCCAGCTAGCCTATACCATTACCACGTTGCTCCAGCCCTGTTCTGATTCATTACCCAGCTAGCCTATACCATTACCACGTTGCTCCAGCCCTGTTCTGATTCATTACCCAGCTAGCCTATACCATTACCACGTTGCTCCAGCCCTGTTCTGATTCATTACCCAGCTAGCCTATACCATTACCACGTTGCTCCAGCCCTGTTCTGATTCATTACCCAGCTAGCCTATACCATTACCACGTTGCTCCAGCCCTGTTCTGATTCATTACCCAGCTAGCCTATACCATTACCACGTTGCTCCAGCCCTGTTCTGATTCATTACCCAGCTAGCCTATACCATTACCACGTTGCTCCAGCCCTGTTCTGATTCATTACCCAGCTAGCCTATACCATTACCACGTTGCTCCAGCCCTGTTCTCATTCATTACCCAGCTAGCCTATACCATTACCACGTTGCTCCAGCCCTGTTCTGATTCATTACCCAGCTAGCCTATACCATTACCACGTTGCTCCAGCCCTGTTCTGATTCATTACCCAGCTAGCCTATACCATTACCACGTTGCTCCAGCCCTGTTCTGATTCATTACCCAGCTAGCCTATACCATTACCACGTTGCTCCAGCCCTGTTCTGATTCATTACCCAGCTAGCCTATACCATTACCACGTTGCTCCAGCCCTGTTCTGATTCATTACCCAGCTAGCCTATACCATTACCACATTGCTCCAGCCCTGTTCTGATTCATTACCCAGCTAGCCTATACCATTACCACGTTGCTCCAGCCCTGTTCTGATTCATTACCCAGCTAGCTTATACCATTACCACGTTGCTCCAGCCCTGTTCTGATTCATTACCCAGCTAGCCTATACCATTACCACGTTGCTCCAGCCCTGTTCTGATTCATTACCCAGCTAGCCTATACCATTACCACATTGCTCCAGCCCTGTTCTGATTCATTACCCAGCTAGCCTATACCATTACCACGTTGCTCCAGCCCTGTTCTGATTCATTACCCAGCTAGCCTATACCATTACCACGTTGCTCCAGCCCTGTTCTGATTCATTACCCAGCTAGCCTATACCATTACCACGTTGCTCCAGCCCTGTTCTGATTCATTACCCAGCTAGCCTATACCATTACCACGTTGCTCCAGCCCTGTTCTGATTCATTACCCAGCTAGCCTATACCATTACCACATTGCTCCAGCCCTGTTCTGATTCATTACCCAGCTAGCCTATACCATTACCACGTTGCTCCAGCCCTGTTCTGATTCATTACCCAGCTAGCCTATACCATTACCACGTTGCTCCAGCCCTGTTCTGATTCATTACCCAGCTAGCCTATACCATTACCACGTTGCTCCAGCCCTGTTCTGATTCATTACCCAGCTAGCCTATACCATTACCACATTGCTCCAGCCCTGTTCTGATTCATTACCCAGCTAGCCTATACCATTACCACGTTGCTCCAGCCCTGTTCTGATTCATTACCCAGCTAGCCTATACCATTACCACGTTGCTCCAGCCCTGTTCTGATTCATTACCCAGCTAGCCTATACCATTACCACGTTGCTCCAGCCCTGTTCTGATTCATTACCCAGCTAGCCTATACCATTACCACGTTGCTCCAGCCCTGTTCTGATTCATTACCCAGCTAGCCTATACCATTACCACGTTGCTCCAGCCCTGTTCTGATTCATTACCCAGCTAGCCTATACCATTACCACGTTGCTCCAGCCCTGTTCTGATTCATTACCCAGCTAGCCTATACCATTACCACGTTGCTCCAGCCCTGTTCTGATTCATTACCCAGCTAGCCTATACCATTACCACGTTGCTCCAGCCCTGTTCTCATTCATTACCCAGCTAGCCTATACCATTACCACGTTGCTCCAGCCCTGTTCTGATTCATTACCCAGCTCGCCTATACCATTACCACGTTGCTCCAGCCCTGTTCTGATTCATTACCCAGCTAGCCTATACCATTACCACGTTGCTCCAGCCCTGTTCTGATTCATTACCCAGCTAGCCTATACCATTACCACGTTGCTCCAGCCCTGTTCTGATTCATTACCCAGCTAGCCTATACCATTACCACGTTGCTCCAGCCCTGTTCTGATTCATTACCCAGCTAGCCTATACCATTACCACATTGCTCCAGCCCTGTTCTGATTCATTACCCAGCTAGCCTATACCATTACCACGTTGCTCCAGCCCTGTTCTGATTCATTACCCAGCTAGCCTATACCATTACCACGTTGCTCCAGCCCTGTTCTGATTCATTACCCAGCTAGCCTATACCATTACCACGTTGCTCCAGCCCTGTTCTGATTCATTACCCAGCTAGCCTATACCATTACCACATTGCTCCAGCCCTGTTCTGATTCATTACCCAGCTAGCCTATACCATTACCACGTTGCTCCAGCCCTGTTCTGATTCATTACCCAGCTAGCCTATACCATTACCACGTTGCTCCAGCCCTGTTCTGATTCATTACCCAGCTAGCCTATACCATTACCACGTTGCTCCAGCCCTGTTCTGATTCATTACCCAGCTAGCCTATACCATTACCACGTTGCTCCAGCCCTGTTCTGATTCATTACCCAGCTAGCCTATACCATTACCACATTGCTCCAGCCCTGTTCTGATTCATTACCCAGCTAGCCTATACCATTACCACGTTGCTCCAGCCCTGTTCTGATTCATTACCCAGCTAGCCTATACCATTACCACGTTGCTCCAGCCCTGTTCTGATTCATTACCCAGCTAGCCTATACCATTACCACGTTGCTCCAGCCCTGTTCTGATTCATTACCCAGCTAGCCTATACCATTACCACATTGCTCCAGCCCTGTTCTGATTCATTACCCAGCTAGCCTATACCATTACCACGTTGCTCCAGCCCTGTTCTGATTCATTACCCAGCTAGCCTATACCATTACCACGTTGCTCCAGCCCTGTTCTGATTCATTACCCAGCTAGCCTATACCATTACCACGTTGCTCCAGCCCTGTTCTGATTCATTACCCAGCTAGCCTATACCATTACCACGTTGCTCCAGCCCTGTTCTGATTCATTACCCAGCTAGCCTATACCATTACCACGTTGCTCCAGCCCTGTTCTGATTCATTACCCAGCTAGCCTATACCATTACCACATTGCTCCAGCCCTGTTCTGATTCATTACCCAGCTAGCCTATACCATTACCACGTTGCTCCAGCCCTGTTCTGATTCATTACCCAGCTAGCCTATACCATTACCACGTTGCTCCAGCCCTGTTCTGATTCATTACCCAGCTAGCATATACCATTACCAAGTTGCTCCAGCCCTGTTCTCATTCATTACCCAGCTAGCCTATACCATTACCACGTTGCTCCAGCCCTGTTCTGATTCATTACCCAGCTAGCCTATACCATTACCACATTGCTCCAGCCCTGTTCTCATTCATTACCCAGCTAGCCTATACCATTACCACGTTGCTACAGCCCTGTTCTGATTCATTACCCAGCTAGCCTATACCATTACCACGTTGCTCCAGCCCTGTTCTGATTCATTACCCAGCTAGCCTAAACCATTACCACGTTGCTCCAGCCCTGTTCTCATTCATTACCCAGCTAGCCTATACCATTACCACGTTGCTCCAGCCCTGTTCTGATTCATTACCCAGCTAGCCTAAACCATTACCACGTTGCTACAGCCCTATTCTGATTCATTACCCAGCTAGCCTATACCATTACCACGTTGCTCCAGCCCTGTTCTGATTCATTACCCAGCTAGCCTAGACTCCAGGCTACCTGCTACACTGATCCTGGTAGACCACCTTAAAGACCAGTAGTGATTGTATTAATAAAGAGTTATAGCAGCTATATCACTCTGTTGCTCAGGGGCATTATGGGAAATGCATCCGTATGTGTTGAAGCTTCAGGGGTGAATCATTGTGCCGTAGCGTTCTACTATAGCTCGATCAATATAGGACGTTATCCTCATTCATTTATCCTTAGATTGTCCACCTGGTTTTACCTGAAGGGGTGTTGGATTTATAATCAGTGGGACATGTAAATGTCTTCAAGGATCTATTATGTTATTTGTTTTATAAGGATGTTCTTCAAGGAAGGATTTATTGACTTCCTGCTCCTCTGTCTCAAAGGAGCAGCTTGTAGATACAATAACATGTTCTGGTAATGGCTATCTCTCCGAGCAGACCTCGAGGGAGACGAACACCAGGGAGTTTAACTAGCGGTGTGTGTGTGTGTGTGTGTGTGTGTGTGTGTGTGTGTGTGTGTGTGTGTGTGTGTGTGTGTGTGTGTGTGTGTGTGTGTGTGTGTGTGTGTGTGTGTGTGTGTGTGTGTGTGTGTGTGTGTGTGTGTGTGTGTGTGTGTGTGTGTGTGTGTGTGTGTGTGTGTGTGTGTGTGTGTGTGTGTGTGTGTGTGCGTGTTCCAGTACATAATGTAAGCTCCCTGACTACTGTGTATTATTGGTAACAAATAGCATAAGAATGAATTCACATTGTCCCTCAAGCCGTTCACTGTATGCTGATGTCTTATAAGGTCCAACGCAAGAGTTTTTTTTTTTTTTATCTCAATATCAAATCATTTCTCGGAAACAATTAAGTAACTTACTATGATTGTTTTCTATTAAAATTTGTCTCATGCAGCGTGACACATCTCCTTCACATAGAGTTGATCAGGCTGTTGATGTGTGGCCTGTGGAATGTTGTCCCACTCCTCTTCAACGGCTGTGTGAAATTTCTGGATATTGGCGGGAACTGGAACACGCTGTTGTACAGGTTGATCCGGAGCATTCCAAACATGCTCAATGGATGACATGTCTGGTAAGTTTGCAGGCCATGGAAGAACTGGGACATTTTCAGCTTCCAGGAATTGTGTACAGATCCTTGCGACTTGGGGCTGTGCATTATCATGCTGAAACACGGGGTGTTGGCGCCGGTTGAAATGCACAACAATGGGCCTCAGGATCTCATCACAGTATCTCTGTGCATTCAAATTGCCATCAATAAAATGCAATTGTGTTCATTATCCGTCGTTTATGCCTGCCCCCATACCATAATCCCAGCACCACCATGGGGAACTCTGTTCACAACGATGACATCAACAAACCGCTCGCCTACATGACGCCAGGTGGCCGGTTGGATGAATTCTCTAAAACAATGTTGGAGACAGTTTATGGTAGAGAAATTAACATTCAATTCTCTGGCAACTGCTCTGATGCACATTCCAGCAGTCAACATGCCAATTGCACACCCGGTCTCTCAAAACGTAAGAAATCTCTGGCATTATGTTGTTGTGACAAAACTGCACATTTTAGACTGACCTTTTAGTGTCCCGAGCACAAGGTACACCTGTGTAATGATCATGCTGTTTAATTTACTTCTTAATCCACTCCTGTCAAGTGAATGGATTATCTTGGTAAAGGAGAAATGCTCCCTAACCGGGATGTAAAGAAATGTGTGAAAGATAGAGAAATACCTTTTTTGTCTGTCATAACGTTGGCCTGGGGGGTAGGTTTATGACAGTCATAAATACCTCTCCCCCCTTTTTCCTCTATCTACCCTACTGATGTGACATTTGAAATCCCTTGGTTAACATAGATAATCTGGGAACATCAGAAGGTGGGGGGAAATGAACTATATTCTGGTAATCCGACCAATTGAACATATGCGGTGGTACTTAATGAATATGATGTCAGTTCGGTTGTCATCTGAGACATTCTCATCAATGATAAGATGACATAAACTCTACAGTGGAAAGTCTACACATCAGAGTTATCGGATTCACATGGAATTGTTGTTCAACGTAAATGTTTGAATATTGGTGAAAAGATTAAATGTAATTTTAGTTTCCAAATGTGAGATTTGGGTTTTCATAAGGTTAGGGCTCTGCTCAATCAGTGGCCCGCCCCTGTGAAGAGAGATGGGCTATAAAACTATGAAAACACACCCTTCTCCCTCCACTATATAAAGCCTTGGCGAAAATGTAACCGCCTGTTCTGAGGATGTGAGGACGACAGTCCATATGTTAAAATGACTAACATGTCAGCAGTTCTGGGTACATTAGGATGACGATCCGATGTCAGAATGGTTAATAACTGCAGAATGAAGCCAACCTTAGCGTGAGCTTTGGTTGCGAATGATATGAACTTTGAACTCTTATTCACTGCAGAAGTGATACCTCCTAGCCGTTGAGTTAGCAACAGCAGCTGCAAACGTGGGCTAGGAAAGAACAGACAGAGTAACCCGTTCTGATTCTTCAAAGGACAAAGGACTCTGTTGGGCAACGGCCTTCCATCTACCACCAACCTACTAATAACTGCAGAATGAAGCCAACCTTAGCGTGAGCTTTGGTTGCGAATGATATGAACTTTGAACTCTTATTCACTGCAGAAGTGATACCTCCTAGCCGTTGAGTTAGCAACAGCAGCTGCAAACGTGGGCTAGGAAAGAACAGACAGAGTAACCCGTTCTGATTCTTCAAAGGACAAAGGACTCTGTTGGGCAACAGCCTTCCATCTACCACCAACCTACCGAAGTGCAGCTCAGAGTAAATATTGATAGTATTTTCCTTTTCCAAATGGGTGGTAATTTAGAATGCATAAGATACTGTATTTACGACAGAGAGAATCCCTGCTGTTCCAGAAGCTTCTCTGTGGAGATGACAGAGAGAATCCCTGCTGTTCCAGAAGCTTCTCCGGAAAGACAAAGCTCGAGAGACTGTGTGTGTTCATCATTTTGAAGTCAATGAGATTATTCAGGGCTTGGGAGTCACAGTATAAAGTCACCAAATCGACTCAAACTGTTACCGATAACAGCAACTAAACTGATGTAAAGACACTGCAGTGGTTTTCCCCGGACCATGTCCCATATTCTGTACACTCCAGTTTACAGTCGACCAATAGCCTGGCCTGATGGAGGTCTTGGCTGTATAGATGTGCCCCAACAGAAGTGGCCCTGGAGTTGTAGTGGGAGACATCTTGGTTCTCACTGTCCGTTGGAACCTGATCTAAAAGTCTGATGTGGATTCTGTGGCAGGGTGCCTCTCCTTTTGGTCTCTCGATGCTCTTAGTGAGAATTGAATTCATTCACAGACCAGAGTAGAGGATTGGGGGAAAAAAGTCATAAATAAACAGATTTTATTTGAAAGAGTCACAGAGTTACATTAGATGTGGTAATTTCGTCACGACTGAGAAGATGGAGATCCGAGACGTGTGGCCTGGTGCTATCTGGGGTGAGGGAGGAGGAGGAGGAGAAGGAGGAGGAAGGAAGAAAGAGGAGGAGGAGAGGTGAGGAGGGGTGAGGAGGAGGAGGAGGTTGAGGAGGGGTGAGGAGGGGTGAGGAGGAGGAGGAGAAGTGAGGAGGAGGAGAGGTGAGGAGGAGGAGAGGGGTGAGAAGGAGAAGGAGGAGGGGTGAGGAGGAGGGGGTTGAGGAGGAGGAGAGGTGAGGAGGAGGAGAGGGAGGAGGAGGAGGTTGAGGAGGAGGAGAGGTGAGGAGGAGGAGGAGTGAGAAGGACGAGGGTTGAGGAGGAGGAGGTTGAGGAGGAGGAGGAGAGGTGAGGAGGAGGAGGTTGAGGAGGAGGAGGTTGAGGAGGGGTGAGGAGGAGGAGGGTGAGGAGGAGGAGGAGGAGGGTGAGGAGGAGGTTGAGGAGGAGGAGGTTGAGGAGGAGGAGGTTGAGGAGGGGTGAGGAGGAGAAGAGGTGAGGATGGGTGAGGAGGAGAGGAGAGGTGAGGAGGAGGAGGAGGAGGTTGAAGGAATAAATGGAATGTTGGGACTGACTAAAGGCTGTATCCATGGTGACAGAAGGTCATTCTCTCTCTGTCTCCATCCATCGCCGCCACCAACCAATCCATTAATGTCAGAGGAGGTCTGAACAGAACAGGTAAAGAAAGAGATCAGTTTACATGAATCTCCTCAGGAGGTGTTCTATACACCGATGCACCGTTAATGGACACTGGAAGATTACTGGAATCTGGAAACTGGAGATTACTGGAATCTGGACACTGGAGATTACTGGAATCTGGAAACTGGAGATTACTGGAATCTGGACACTGGAGATTACTGGAATCTGGACACTGGAGATTACTGGAATCTGGACACTGAAGATTACTGGAATCTGGAAACTGGAGATTACTGGAATCTGGACACTGGAGATTACTGGACACTGGAGATTACTGGACACTGGAGATGACTGGAATCTGGACACTGGAGATTACTCGACACTGGAGATTACTGGACACTGGAGATTACTGGAATCTGGACACTGGAGATTACTGGAATCTGGAAACTGGAGCTTACTGGAATCTGGACACTGGAGATTACTGGAATCTGGAAACTGGAGCTTACTGGAATCTGGACACTGGAGATTACTGGAATCTGGACACTGGAGCTTACTGGAATCTGGACACTGGAGATTACTGGAATCTGGACACTGGAGATTACTGGAATCTGGACACTGGAGATTACTGGAATCTGGACACTGGATGGACACTGGAAGATTACTGGAATCTGTGTGAGTAGCTGGACAGGTAGGATGACTGGCAACAGGTGGACAGGTAGGATGACTGACAACAGGTGGACAGGTAGGATGACTGACAACAGGTGGACAGGTAGGATGACTGGCAACAGGTGGACAGGTAGGATGACTGACAACAGGTGGACAGGTAGGATGACTGACAACAGGTGGACAGGTAGGATGACTGACAACAGGTGGACAGGTAGGATGACTGACAATAGGTGGACAGGTAGGATGACTGACAGTAGGTGGACAGGTACGATGACTGACAACAGGTGGACAGGTAGGATGACTGACAATAGGTGGACAGGTAGGATGACTGACAGTAGGTGTTCAGGTAGGATGACTGACAGTAGCTGGACAGGTAGGATGCCTGACAGTAGGTAGTCAGTTAGGATGACTGACAGTAGGTGGTCAGGTAGGATGACTGACAGTAGCTGGACTGGTAGGATGACTGACAACAGGTGGTCACTAGTCAGGTGACTGAGAGGAATGGAGGAGAGTGAGGCAGGAATATATTTCAACGCAAAGTGGCAATTCAATATGAAGCATGACTGAGTCATTGAGGTTAAATTTAAGAAAATAGATAACCTTAACCATCATTGCCTGGTTTGCCCTGTCCTGGGGTATCGTCGGACGGGGCCACAGTGTCTCACGATCCCTCCTGCCTCCAGTATTTATGCTGCAGTAGTTTATGTGTCGGGGGGCTAGGGTCAGTCTGTTATATCTGGAGTACTTTCCCTGTCTTATCCGGTGTCCTGTATGATTTTAAGTATAGTTTCTCTCTAATTCTCCCTTTGTCCTTCTTCCTCCCTCCCAGAGGACCTGAGCCCTAGGACCATGCCTCAGGACTACCTGGCCTGATGACTCCTTGCTGTCCCCAGTCCACCTGGCCATGCTGCTGCTCCAGTTTCAACTGTTCTGCCTGCGGCTATGGAACTCTGACATGTTCACCGGACGTGCTACCTGTCCCAGACCTGCTACCTGTCCCAGACGTGCTACCTGTTCACTGGACGTGCTACCTGTCCCAGACCTGCTGTTTTGGAATTTCTCTCTCTACCGCACCTGCTGTCTCTAACTCTGAATCCTCGGCAATGAAAAGCCAACTGACATTTCCTCCTGAGGTGCTGACCTGTTGCACCCTCGACAACTACTGTGATTATTATTATTTGACCCTGCTGGTCATCTATGAAGATTTAAACATCTTGGCCATGTTCTGTTATAATCTCCACCCGGCACAGCCAGAAGAGGACTGGCCACCCCACATAGCCTGGTTCCTCTCTAGGTTTCTTCCTAGGTTTTGGCCTTTCTAGGGAGTTTTTCCTAGCCACCGTGCTTCTACACCTGCATTGCTTGCTGTTTGGGGTTTTAGGCTGGGTTTCTGTACAGCACTTTGAGATATCAGCTGATGTAAAGAAGGGCTATATAAAT
>NW_025746771.1:75000-88794 GCF_021184085.1 Oncorhynchus gorbuscha
AACAGTCACCCACGAAGCATCGTTACCCATCGCTCCACAAAAGCCGCGGCTCTCGCAGAGCAAGGGGAACTACTACTTCAAGGTCTCGGAGCAAGTGACGTCACCGATTGAAACGCTATTTAGCGCGAATCACCGCTAACTAAGCTCGCCGTTTCACATCCGTTACACTGAGGAGTCTGTCATTGTTCGGGGCTTTTACTTCAGTGTTACTGTGCAGACGGTATCGATGTATATGAGATGTGGTACACAGCTGGCTGAGGGCGTGTTGATATTCACGAAGGGCCCCTGGGTTACTTGGACTGTCGGTAGAGTAAACTTAGCCGTTAAACCCAACAGGTCTCAAGGTGTAAGGTTGTTACAATGAACACTGTAAACATAACCTCGAGGGCTCTCTCTCATGCACGCACACAGACAGACAGACAGACAGACAGACAGACAGACAGACAGACAGACAGACAGACAGACAGACAGACAGACAGACAGACAGACAGACAGACAGACAGACAGACAGACAGACAGACAGACAGACAGACAGACAGACAGACAGACACACACACACATACAGACAGACAGACAGACAGACAGACAGACAGACAGACAGACAGACAGACAGACAGACAGACAGACAGACAGACAGACAGACAGACAGACAGACAGACAGACAGACAGACAGACAGACAGACACACACAGACAGACAGACAGACAGACAGACAGACAGACAGACAGACAGACAGACAGACAGACAGACAGACAGACAGACAGACAGACAGACAGACAGACAGACAGACAGACAGACAGACAGACAGACAGACAGACAGAGTGTATCTGCCAAACTCTAGCTCGGCCTATTCAGCTGTTGTCTCTGTAGTTTCCATGGTGACTCCAGGTTCTCACCTTAATCACAAGGTCTATAAATATGCAGTGTGTTTACCCTGTGTTTACTGCTTGTTTTATACAGACTGATGATGTCACACAGATCAACACAGATCATACCTATAACAGACTGATGATGTCACACAGATCAACACAGATCATACCTATAACAGACTGATGATGTCACACAGATCAACACAGATCATACCTATAACAGACTGATGATGTCACACAGATCAACACAGATCATACCTATAACAGACTGATGATGTCACACAGGAAATCCTCTGATCAACACAGATCATACCTATAACAGACTGATGATGTCATGTGTTTGACCAGGCTCACTTATCTGTGTCTGAGGAACATTGTGTTCTCTGGTGTTTGACCAGGCTAACTTATCTGTGTCTGAGGAACATTGTGTTCTCTGGTGTTTGACCAGGCTAACTTATCTGTGTCTGAGGAACATTGTATTCTCTGGTGTTTGACCAGGCTAACTTATCTGTGTCTGAGGAACATTATGTTCACATGGAAAGCAATTTCCTTTGTAATTGACACTAAATGAAGGGTGATTTGCTTCTGTTGTGAGTTGAGTGTCGCTCTGGATAACAGCGTCTGCTAAATGACTAAATTGACTAAGTGCTGAGGGAAATAAGTTGTGATACAGACTGGAGCTGGAAGCTCTCACATCCTGTCTCTGACTGTCTCATATCCTGTCTCTGACTGTCTCATATCCTGTCTCTGACTGTCTCATATCCTGCCTCTGCCTGTCTCATAGCCTGTCTCTGACAGTCTCATAGCCTGTCTCTGCCTGTCTCATAGCCTGTCTCTGACTGTCTCATAGCCTGTCTCTGACTGTCTCATAGCCTGTCTCTGACTGTCTCATAGCCTGTCTCTGACTGTCTCATATCCTGTCTCTGACTGTCTCATATCCTGTCTCTGACTGTCTCATATCCTGTCTCTGACTGTCTCATATCGTGTCTCTGACTGTCTCATATCCTGTCTCTGCCTGTCTCATATCCTGTCTCTGACTGTCTCATATCCTGTCTCTGACTGTCTCATATCCTGTCTCTGACTGTCTCACATCCTGTCTCTTACTGTCTCATATCCTGCCTCTGACTGTCTCATATCCTGCCTCTGACTGTCTCATATCCTGTCTCTGACTGTCTCATAGCCTGTCTCTGACTGTCTCATATCCTGTCTCTGACTGTCTCATAGCCTGTCTCTGACTGACAGATGGCTTGTTATTGATTGGCTGTGAGCCACACGGCTTGAGGCGTATCAACATTTGTACCTGACTGATGGAAATCTTGAGGTGAGAAGTCATTGGTGCTTTACATAGTCCTTTTGATCACTGTGGTGAGAGCACGCTGTCAGAACTACTGGGTTGAATAGAAAAGTACAGCCCCGATATGATGCCTGAAGTAGAAAACTCACTCAGTAAAAAAATGTTTTTATAAAAGCTTTGATTGACATGTTTTCTGAGAAATGCCTTTTATATCCTGAAGAACCAGCTCCACTACACACAGCATGCAGTGGTTTTAATTATAGACCACACACACACACACACACACACACACACACACACACACACACACACACACACACACACACACACACACACACACACACACACACACACACACACACACACACACACACACACACACAAACACACTGCTCACATAAAACTGAATTCTCAATTATGTTTGCACATTACTCTAACGTTCCAGTAAAGTTGTATTTAGAAAAGAGTTGGATTCTTAGAATCTCATCAGATCTTTACAGTTTAGTACCAGCAGTAACAACATTCTATAGAATCTCATCAGATCTTTACAGTTTAGTACCAGCAGTAACAACATTCTATAGAATCTCATCAGATCTTTACAGTTTAGCACCAGCAGTAACAACATTCTATAGAATCTCATCAGATCTTTACAGTTTAGTACCAGCAGTAACAACATTCTATAGAATCTCATCAGATCTTTACAGTTTAGCACCAGCAGTAACAACATTCTATAGAATCTCATCAGATCTTTGCAGTTCAGCAGTAACAACATTCTATAGAATCTCATCAGATCTTTACAGTTTAGTACCAGCAGTAACAACATTCTATAGAATCTCATCAGATCTTTACAGTTTAGCACCAGCAGTAACAACATTCTATAGAATCTCATCAGATCTTTGCAGTTCAGCAGTAACAACATTCTATAGAATCTCATCAGATCTTTACAGTTTAGCACCAGCAGTAACAACATTCTATAGAATCTCATCAGATCTTTACAGTTTAGCACCAGCAGTAACAACATTCTATAGAATCTCATCAGATCTTTACAGTTTAGCACCAGCAGTAACAACATTCTATAGAATCTCATCAGATCTTTACAGTTTAGCACCAGCAGTAACAACATTCCATAGAATCTCATCAGATCTTTACAGTTTAGCACCAGCAGTAACAACATTCTATAGAATCTCATCAGATCTTTGCAGTTCAGCAGTAACAACATTCTATTGAATCTCATCAGATCTTTACAGTTTAGCACCAGCAGTAACAACATTCTATAGAATCTCATCAGATCTTTGCAGTTTAGCAGTAACAACATTCTATAGAATCTCATCAGATCTTTACAGTTTAGCACCAGCAGTAACAACATTCTATAGAATCTCATCAGATCTTTACAGTTTAGCACCAGCAGTAACAACATTCTATAGAATCTCATCAGATCTTTAGTTTAGCAGTTTCTATAGAATCTCATCAGATCTTTACAGTTTAGCACCAGCAGTAACAACATTCTATAGAATCTCATCAGATCTTTACAGTTTAGCACCAGCAGTAACAACATTCCATAGAATCTCATCAGATCTTTACAGTTTAGCACCAGCAGTAACAACATTCTATAGAATCTCATCAGATCTTTACAGTTTAGCACCAGCAGTAACAACATTCCATAGAATCTCATCAGATCTTTACAGTTTAGCACCAGCAGTAACAACATTCTATAGAATCTCATCAGATCTTTACAGTTCAGCAGTAACAACATTCTATTGAATCTCATCAGATCTTTACAGTTTAGCACCAGCAGTAACAACATTCTATAGAATCTCATCAGATCTTTGCAGTTCAGCAGTAACAACATTCTATAGAATCTCATCAGATCTTTACAGTTTAGTACCAGCAGTAACAACATTCTATAGAATCTCATCAGATCTTTACAGTTTAGCACCAGCAGTAACAACATTCTATAGAATCTCATCAGATCTTTACAGTTTAGCACCAGCAGTAACAACATTCTATAGAATCTCATCAGATCTTTACAGTTTAGCACCAGCAGTAACAACATTCTATAGAATCTCATCAGATCTTTACAGTTTAGTACCAGCAGTAACAACATTCTATAGAATCTCATCAGATCTTTGCAGTTCAGCAGTAACAACATTCTATAGAATCTCATCAGATCTTTACAGTTTAGCACCAGCAGTAACAACATTCTATAGAATCTCATCAGATCTTTACAGTTCAGCAGTAACAACATTCTATAGAATCTCATCAGATCTTTACAGTTTAGTACCAGCATTAACAACATTCTATAGAATCTCATCAAATCTTTGCAGTTCAGCAGTAACAACATTCTATAGAATCTCATCAGATCTTTACAGTTTAGTACCAGCAGTAACAACATTCTATAGAATCTCATCAGATCTTTACAGTTTAGTACCAGCAGTAACAACATTCTATAGAATCTCATCAGATCTTTACAGTTTAGCACCAGCAGTAACAACATTCTATAGAATCTCATCAGATCTTTACAGTTCAGCAGTAACAACATTCTATAGAATCTCATCAGATCTTTACAGTTTAGCACCAGCAGTAACAACATTCTATAGAATCTCATCAGATCTTTACAGTTTAGCACCAGCAGTAACAACATTCCATAGAATCTCATCAGATCTTTACAGTTTTAGCACCAGCAGTAACAACATTCTATAGAATCTCATCAGATCTTTACAGTTTAGCACCAGCAGTAACAACATTCCATAGAATCTCTTCAGATCTTTACAGTTTAGCACCAGCAGTAACAACATTCTATTGAATCTCATCAGATCTTTGCAGTTCAGCAGTAACAACATTCTATTGAATCTCATCAGATCTTTACAGTTTAGCACCAGCAGTAACAACATTCTATAGAATCTCATCAGATCTTTGCAGTTCAGCAGTAACAACATTCTATAGAATCTCATCAGATCTTTACAGTTTAGTACCAGCAGTAACAACATTCTATAGAATCTCATCAGATCTTTACAGTTTAGCACCAGCAGTAACAACATTCTATAGAATCTCATCAGAT
This sequence comes from Oncorhynchus gorbuscha, assembly GCF_021184085.1. Taxonomy (NCBI): domain Eukaryota; kingdom Metazoa; phylum Chordata; class Actinopteri; order Salmoniformes; family Salmonidae; genus Oncorhynchus; species Oncorhynchus gorbuscha. The sequence continues at coordinate 80,221 of NW_025746771.1, forward strand.
CTTTACAGTTTAGCACCAGCAGTAACAACATTCTATAGAATCTCATCAGATCTTTACAGTTTAGTACCAGCAGTAACAACATTCTATAGAATCTCATCAGATCTTTGCAGTTCAGCAGTAACAACATTCTATAGAATCTCATCAGATCTTTACAGTTTAGCACCAGCAGTAACAACATTCTATAGAATCTCATCAGATCTTTGCAGTTCAGCAGTAACAACATTCTATAGAATCTCATCAGATCTTTACAGTTTAGTACCAGCATTAACAACATTCTATAGAATCTCATCAGATCTTTGCAGTTTAGCAGCAGTAACAACATTCTATAGAATCTCATCAGATCTTTACAGTTTAGTACCAGCAGTAACAACATTCTATAGAATCTCATCAGATCTTTACAGTTTAGTACCAGCAGTAACAACATTCTATAGAATCTCATCAGATCTTTACAGTTTAGCACCAGCAGTAACAACATTCTATAGAATCTCATCAGATCTTTGCAGTTCAGCAGTAACAACATTCTATAGAATCTCATCAGATCTTTACAGTTTAGCACCAGCAGTAACAACATTCTATAGAATCTCATCAGATCTTTACAGTTTAGCACCAGCAGTAACAACATTCCATAGAATCTCATCAGATCTTTACAGTTTAGCACCAGCAGTAACAACATTCTATAGAATCTCATCAGATCTTTACAGTTTAGCACCAGCAGTAACAACATTCTATTGAATTCATCAGATCTTTGCAGTTCAGCAGTAACAACATTCCATAGAATCTCTTCAGATCTTTACAGTTTAGCACCAGCAGTAACCATTCTATTGAATCTCATCAGATCTTTGCAGTTCAGCAGTAACAACATTCTATAGAATCTCATCAGATCTTTACAGTTTAGCACCAGCAGTAACAACATTCTATAGAATCTCATCAGATCTTTGCAGTTCAGCAGTAACAACATTCTATAGAATCTCATCAGATCTTTACAGTTTAGTACCAGCAGTAACAACATTCTATAGAATCTCATCAGATCTTTACAGTTTAGCACCAGCAGTAACAACATTCTATAGAATCTCATCAGATCTTTACAGTTCATCAGTAACAACATTCTATAGAATCTCATCAGATCTTTACAGTTTAGCACCAGCAGTAACAACATTCTATAGAATCTCATCAGATCTTTACAGTTTAGCACCAGCAGTAACAACATTCTATAGAATCTCATCAGATCTTTACAGTTTAGCACCAGCAGTAACAACATTCTATAGAATCTCATCAGATCTTTACAGTTTAGCACCAGCAGTAACAACATATAGAATCTCATCAGATCTTTACAGTTTAGCACCAGCAGTAACAACATTCTATTGAATCTCATCAGATCTTTGCAGTTCAGCAGTAACAACATTCTATTGAATCTCATCAGATCTTTACAGTTTAGCACCAGCAGTAACAACATTCTATAGAATCTCATCAGATCTTTTTGCAGTTCAGCAGTAACAACATTCTATAGAATCTCATCAGATCTTTACAGTTTAGTACCAGCAGTAACAACATTCTATAGAATCTCATCAGATCTTTACAGTTTAGTACCAGCAGTAACAACATTCTATAGAATCTCATCAGATCTTTACAGTTTAGCACCAGCAGTAACAACATTCTATAGAATCTCATCAGATCTTTACAGTTTAGCACCAGCAGTAACAACATTCTATAGAATCTCATCAGATCTTTACAGTTTAGTACCAGCAGTAACAACATTCTATAGAATCTCATCAGATCTTTACAGTTCAGCAGTAACAACATTCTATAGAATCTCATCAGATCTTTACAGTTTAGCACCAGTTTAGAATCTCACAGATCTTTGCAGTTCAGTAACAACATTCTATAGAATCTCATCAGATCTTTACAGTTTAGTACCAGCAGTAACAACATTCTATAGAATCTCATCAAATCTTTGCAGTTCATCTTTACAGTTTTAGTTTACCAGCAGTAACAACATTCTATAGAATCTCATCAGATCTTTACAGTTTAGTACCAGCAGTAACAACATTCTATAGAATCTCATCAGATCTTTACAGTTTAGCACCAGCAGTAACAACATTCTATAGAATCTCATCAGATCTTTACAGTTTAGCACCAGCAGTAACAACATTCTATAGAATCTCATCAGATCTTTACAGTTTAGCACCAGCAGTAACAACATTCTATAGAATCTCATCAGATCTTTGCAGTTCAGCAGTAACAACATTCTATAGAATCTCATCAGATCTTTACAGTTTAGCACCAGCAGTAACAACATTCTATAGAATCTCATCAGATCTTTGCAGTTCAGCAGTAACAACATTCTATAGAATCTCATCAGATCTTTACAGTTTAGTACCAGCAGTAACAACATTCTATAGAATCTCATCAGATCTTTACAGTTTAGCACCAGCAGTACCATTCTATAGAATCTCATCAGATCTTTGCAGTTCAGCAGTAACATTCTATAGAATCTCATCAGATCTTTACAGTTTAGCACCAGCAGTAACAACATTCTATAGAATCTCATCAGATCTTTACAGTTTAGCACCAGCAGTAACAACATTCCATAGAATCTCATCAGATCTTTACAGTTTAGCACCAGCAGTAACAACATTCTATAGAATCTCATCAGATCTTTACAGTTTAGCACCAGCAGTAACAACATTCCATAGAATCTCTTCAGATCTTTACAGTTTAGCACCAGCAGTAACAACATTCTATTGAATCTCATCAGATCTTTGCAGTTCAGCAGTAACAACATTCTATTGAATCTCATCAGATCTTTACAGTTTAGCACCAGCAGTAACAACATTCTATAGAATCTCATCAGATCTTTGCAGTTCAGCAGTAACTTCTATAGAATCTCATCAGATCTTTACAGTTTAGTACCAGCAGTAACAACATTCTATAGAATCTCATCAGATCTTTACAGTTTAGCACCAGCAGTAACAACATTCTATAGAATCTCATCAGATCTTTACAGTTTAGCACCAGTAACAACATTCTATAGAATCTCATCAGATCTTTACAGTTTAGCACCAGCAGTAACAGCATTCTATAGAATCTCATCAGATCTTTACAGTTTAGTACCAGCAGTAACAACATTCTATAGAATCTCATCAGATCTTTGCAGTTCAGCAGTAACAACATTCTATAGAATCTCATCAGATCTTTACAGTTTAGATCTTCTATAGAATCTCATCAGATCTTTAGCAGTTCAGCAGTAACAACATTCTATAGAATCTCATCAGATCTTTACAGTTTAGTACCAGCATTAACAACATTCTATAGAATCTCATCAAATCTTTGCAGTTCAGCAGTAACAACATTCTATAGAATCTCATCAGATCTTTACAGTTTAGTACCAGCAGTAACAACATTCTATAGAATCTCATCAGATCTTTACAGTTTAGTACCAGCAGTAACAACATTCTATAGAATCTCATCAGATCTTTACAGTTTAGCACCAGCAGTAACAACATTCTATAGAATCTCATCAGATCTTTACAGTTTAGCACCAGCAGTAACAACATTCTATAGAATCTCATCAGATCTTTACAGTTTAGCACCAGCAGTAACAACATTCTATAGAATCTCATCAGATCTTTACAGTTTAGCAGCAGTAACAACATTCTATAGAATCTCATCAGATCTTTACAGTTTAGTACCAGCAGTAACAACATTCTATAGAATCATCAGATCTTGCAGTTCAGCAGTAACAACATTCTATAGAATCTCATCAGATCTTTGCACCAGCAGTAACAACATTCTATAGAATCTCATCAGATCTTTGCAGTTTAGCAGTAACAACATTCTATAGAATCTCATCAGATCTTTACAGTTTAGTACCAGCATTAACAACATTCTATAGAATCTCATCAAATCTTTGCAGTTCATCAGTAACAACATTCTATAGAATCTCATCAGATCTTTACAGTTTAGTACCAGCAGTAACAACATTCTATAGAATCATCAGATCTTTACAGTTTAGTACAGCAGTAACAACATTCTATAGAATCTCATCAGATCTTTACAGTTTAGCACCAGCAGTAACAACATTCTATAGAATCTCATCAGATCTTTACAGTTTAGCACCAGCAGTAACAACATTCCATAGAATCTCTTCAGATCTTTACAGTTTAGCACCAGCAGTAACAACATTCTATTGAATCTCATCAGATCTTTGCAGTTCAGCAGTAACATTCTATTGAATCTCATCAGATCTTTACAGTTTAGCACCAGCAGTAACAACATTCTATAGAATCTCATCAGATCTTTGCAGTTCAGCAGTAACAACATTCTATAGAATCTCATCAGATCTTTACAGTTTAGTACCAGCAGTAACAACATTCTATAGAATCTCATCAGATCTTTACAGTTTAGCACCAGCAGTAACAACATTCTATAGAATCTCATCAGATCTTTGCAGTTCAGCAGTAACAACATTCTATAGAATCTCATCAGATCTTTACAGTTTAGCACCAGCAGTAACAACATTCTATAGAATCTCATCAGATCTTTACAGTTTAGCACCAGCAGTAACAACATTCCATAGAATCTCATCAGATCTTTACAGTTTAGCACCAGCAGTAACAACATTCTATAGAATCTCATCAGATCTTTACAGTTTAGCACCAGCAGTAACAACATTCCATAGAATCTCTTCAGATCTTTACAGTTTAGCACCAGCAGTAACAACATTCTATTGAATCTCATCAGATCTTTGCAGTTCAGCAGTAACAACATTCTATAGAATCTCATCAGATCTTTACAGTTTAGCACCAGCAGTAACAACATTCTATAGAATCTCATCAGATCTTTGCAGTTCAGCAGTAACAACATTCTATAGAATCTCATCAGATCTTTACAGTTTAGTACCAGCAGTAACAACATTCTATAGAATCTCATCAGATCTTTACAGTTTAGCACCAGTAACAACATTCTATAGAATCTCATCAGATCTTTACAGTTTAGCACCAGCAGTAACAACATTCTATAGAATCTCATCAGATCTTTACAGTTTAGCACCAGCAGTAACAACATTCTATAGAATCTCATCAGATCTTTACTGTTTAGTACCAGCAGTAACAACATTCTATAGAATCTCATCAGATCTTTACAGTTCAGCAGTAACAACATTCTAGAATCTCATCAGATCTTTACAGTTTAGCACCAGCAGTAACAACATTCTATAGAATCTCATCAGATCTTTGCAGTTTAGTACCAGCAGTAACAACATTCTATAGAATCTCATCAGATCTTTACAGTTTAGTACCAGCATTAACAACATTCTATAGAATCTCATCAAATCTTTTGCAGTTCAGCAGTAACAACATTCTATAGAATCTCATCAGATCTTTACAGTTTAGTACCAGCAGTAACAACATTCTATAGAATCTCATCAGATCTTTACAGTTTAGTACCAGCAGTAACAACATTCTATAGAATCTCATCAGATCTTTACAGTTTAGCACCAGCAGTAACAACATTCTATAGAATCTCATCAGATCTTTACAGTTTAGCACCAGCAGTAACAACATTCTATAGAATCTCATCAGATCTTTACAGTTTAGCACCAGCAGTAACAACATTCTATAGAATCTCATCAGATCTTTACAGTTTAGCACCAGCAGTAACAACATTCTATAGAATCTCATCAGATCTTTACAGTTTAGCACCAGCAGTAACAACATTCTATAGAATCTCATCAGATCTTTACAGTTTAGCAGCAGTAACAACATTCTATAGAATCTCATCAGATCTTTACAGTTTAAGCACCAGCAGTAACAACATTCTATTGAATCTCATCAGATCTTTGCAGTTCAGCAGTAACAACATTCTATTGAATCTCATCAGATCTTTACAGTTTAGTACCAGCATTAACAACATTCTATAGAATCTCATCAAATCTTTGCAGTTCAGCAGTAACAACATTCTATAGAATCTCATCAGATCTTTACAGTTTAGTACCAGCAGTAACAACATTCTATAGAATCTCATCAGATCTTTACAGTTTAGCACCAGCAGTAACAACATTCTATAGAATCTCATCAGATCTTTACAGTTTAGCACCAGCAGTAACAAACATTCTATAGAATCTCATCAGATCTTTACAGTTTAGTACCAGCAGCAACATTCTAGAATCTCATCAGATCTTTGCAGTTCAGCAGTAACATTCCATAGAATCTCATCAGATCTTTACAGTTTAGCACCAGCAGTAACAGCATTCTATTGAATCTCATCAGATCTTTGCAGTTCATAGTAACAACATTCTATAGAATCTCATCAGATCTTTACAGTTTAGTACCAGCATTAACAACATTCTATAGAATCTCATCAGATCTTTGCAGTTCAGCAGTAACAACATTTGAATCTCATCAGATCTTTGCTAGTTTAGTACAGTAACAACATTCTATAGAATCTCATCAGATCTTTACAGTTTAGTACCAGCAGTAACAACATTCTATAGAATCTCATCAGATCTTTACAGTTTAGCACCAGCAGTAAGCAACATTCTATAGAATCTCATCAGATCTTTGCAGTTCGGTAACAACATTCTATAGAATCTCATCAGATCTTTATTTAGCACCAGCAGTAACAACATTCTATAGAATCTCATCAGATCTTTACAGTTTAGCACCAGCAGTAACAACATTCTATAGAATCTCATCAGATCTTTACAGTTTAGCACCAGCAGTAACAACATTCTATAGAATCTCATCAGATCTTTACAGTTTAGCACCAGCAGTAACAACATTCCATAGAATCTCTTCAGATCTTTACAGTTTAGCACCAGCAGTAACAGCATTCTATTGAATCTCATCAGATCTTTGCAGTTCAGCAGTAACAACATTCTATTGAATCTCATCAGATCTTTTACAGTTTAGCACCAGCAGTAACAGCATTCTATAGAATCTCATCAGATCTTTTGCAGTTCAGCAGTAACAACATTCTAGCAATCTCATCAGATCTTTACAGTTTAGTACCGTGGTAACAACATTCTATAGAATCTCATCAGATCTTTACAGTTTAGCACCAGCAGTAACAACATTCCTATAGAATCTCATCAGATCTTTACAGTTTAGCACCAGCAATTAACAACATTCTATAGAATCTCATCAGATCTTTACAGTTTAGCACCAGCAGTAACAACATTCTATAGAATCTCATCAGATCTTTACAGTTTAGTTCAGCAGTAACAGCATTCTATAGAATCTCATCAGATCTTTTAGTTCAGCAGTAACAACATTCTATAGAATCTCATCAGATCTTTACAGTTTAGCACCAGCAGTAACAACATTCTATAGAATCTCATCAGATCTTTGCAGTTCAGCAGTAACAACATTCTATAGAATCTCATCAGATCTTTACAGTTTAGTACCAGCATTAACAACATTCTATAGAATCTCATCAGATCTTTGCAGTTCAGCAGTAACAACATTCTATAGAATCTCATCAGATCTTTACAGTTTAGTACCAGCAGTAACAGCATTCTATGGAATCTCATCTAGATCTTTACAGTTTAGTACCAGCAGTAACAACATTCTATAGAATCTCATCAGATCTTTACAGTTTAGTACCAGCAGTAACAACATTCTATAGAATCTCATCAGATCTTTTACAGTTTAGTACCAGCAGTAACAACATTCTATTGAATCTCATCAGATCTTTACAGTTTAGTACCAGCAGTAACAACATTCTATTGAATCTCTTCAGATCTTTACAGTTTAGTACCAGCAGTAACAACATTGTATAGAATCTCATCAGATCTTTACAGTTTAGTACCAGCAGTAACAACATTCTATTGAATCTCATCAGATCTTTACAGTTTAGTACCAGCAGTAACAACGTTCTATAGAATCTCATCAGATCTTTACAGTTTAGTACCAGCAGTAACAACATTCTATAGAATCTCATCAGATCTTTACAGTTTAGTACCAGCAGTAACAACATTCTATAGAATCTCATCAGATCTTTACAGTTCATCAGTAACAACATTCTATTGAATCTCATCAGAATCTTTACAGTTTAGCACCAGCAGTAACAACATTCTATAGAATCTCATCAGATCTTTACAGTTTAGTACCAGCAGTAACAACATTCTATAGAATCTCATCAGATCTTTTACAGTTTAGTACCAGCAGTAACAACATTCTATAGAATCTCATCAGATCTTTACAGTTTAGTACCAGCAGTAACAACATTCTATAGAATCTCATCAGATCTTTACAGTTTAGTACCAGCAGTAACAACATTCTATAGAATCTCATCCGATCTTTACAGTTTAGTACCAGCAGTAACAACATTCTATAGAATCTCATCAGATCTTTACAGTTTAGTACCAGCAGTAACAACATTCTATAGAATCTCATCAGATCTTTACAGTTTAGTACCAGCAGTAACAACATTCTATAGAATCTCATCAGATCTTTACAGTTTAGTACCAGCAGTAACAACATTCTATAGAATCTCATCAGATCTTTACAGTTCATCAGTAACAACATTCTATAGAATCTCATCAGATCTTAACAGTTTAGTACCAGCAGTAACAAC
>NW_025746772.1:0-2500 GCF_021184085.1 Oncorhynchus gorbuscha
GAAAGAGGAGTGATAGAAAGAGAGGGAGTGATAGAAAGGGTGGAGAGTGATAGAAAGGGTAGAGAGTGATAGAAAGGGTGGAGAGTGATAGAAAGAGAGGGAGTGATAGAAAGAGAGGGAGTGATATAAAGAGAGGGGGTGATAGAAAGGGTGGAGAGTGATAGAAAGGGTGGAGAGTGATAGAAAGGGTGGAGAGTGATAGAAAGGGTGGAGAGTGATAGAAAGAGAGGGAGTGATAGAAAGAGAGGGAGTGATAGAAAGAGTGGAGAGTGATAGAAAGGGTGGAGAGTGATAGAAAGGGTGGAGAGTGATAGAAAGGGTGGAGAGTGATAGAAAGAGAGGGAGTGATAGAAAGAGAGGGAGTGATAGAAAGAGTGGAGAGTGATAGAAAGAGAGGGAGTGATAGAAAGAGAGGGAGTGATAGAAAGAGAGGGAGTGATAGAAAGAGAGGGAGTGATAGAAAGAGAGGGAGTGATAGAAAGAGTGGAGAGTGATAGAAAGGGTGGAGAGTGATAGAAATGGTGGAGAGTGATAGAAAGGGTGGAGAGTGATAGAAAGAGAGGGAGTGATAGAAAGAGTGGAGAGTGATAGAAAGGGTGGAGAGTGATAGAAAGGGTGGAGAGTGATAGAAAGAGAGGGAGTGATAGAAAGAGTGGAGAGTGATAGAAAGGGTGGAGAGTGATAGAAAGGGTGGAGAGTGATAGAAAGGGTGGAGAGTGATAGAAAGAGAGGGAGTGATAGAAAGAGTGGAGAGTGATAGAAAGGGTGGAGAGTGATAGAAAGGGTGGAGAGTGATAGAAAGGGTGGAGAGTGATAGAAAGAGAGGGAGTGATAGAAAGAGAGGGAGTGATAGAAAGAGTGGAGAGTGATAGAAAGGGTGGAGAGTGATAGAAATGGTGGAGAGTGATAGAAAGGGTGGAGAGTGATAGAAAGAGAGGGAGTGATAGAAAGAGTGGAGAGTGATAGAAAGGGTGGAGAGTGATAGAAAGGGTGGAGAGTGATAGAAAGGGTGGAGAGTGATAGAAAGAGAGGGAGTGATAGAAAGAGAGGGAGTGATAGAAAGAGAGGGAGTGATAGAGAGGGAGAATGATGCCAGACAGAGTGTGTGTGAGAAAGAGAGGGAGAAGGATGCCAGGCAGTGTGTGTGTGAAAGAGAGGGAGAAGGATGCCAGACAGTGTGTGTGTGTGAAAGAGAGGGAGAAGGATGCCAGACAGAGTGTGTGAAAGAGAGGGAGAAGGATGCCAGGCAGTGTGTGTGTGAAAGAGAGGGAGAATGATGCCAGACAGAGTGTGTGTGTGAAAGAGAGGGAGAAGGATGCCAGACAGAGTGTGTGTGTGAAAGAGAGGGAGAAGGATGCCAGACAGAGTGTGTGGGTGAAAGAGAGGGAGAAGGATGCCAGACAGAGTGTGTGTGTGAAAGAGAGGGAGAAGGATGCCAGACAGAGTGTGTGTGTGAAAGAGAGGGAGAAGGATGCCAGACAGAGTGTGTGTGTGTGAAAGATAGGGAGAAGGATGCCAGACAGAGTGTGTGTGTGAAAGAGAGGGAGAAGGATGCCAGACAGAGTGTGTGTGTGAAAGAGAGGGAGAAGGATGCCAGACAGAGTGTGTGTGTGAAAGATAGGGAGAAGGATGCCAGACAGAGTGTGTGTGTGAAAGAGAGGGAGAAGGATGCCAGACAGAGTGTGTGTGTGAAAGAGAGGGAGAAGGATGCCAGACAGAGTGTGTGTGTGAAAGAGAGGGAGAAGGATGCCAGATAGAGTGTGTGTGTGAAAGAGATGGAGAAGGATGCCAGACAGAGTGTGTGTGTGAAAGAGAGGGAGAAGGATGCCAGACAGAGTGTGTGTGTGAAAGAGAGGGAGAAGGATGCCAGACAGAGTGTGTGTGTGAAAGAGAGGGAGAAGGATGCCAGACAGAGTGTGTGTGTGAAAGAGAGGGAGAAGGATGCCAGACAGAGTGTGTGTGTGAAAGAGAGGGAGAAGGATGCCAGACAGAGTGTGTGTGTGAAAGAGAGGGAGAAGGATGCCAGACAGAGTGTGTGTGTGAAAGAGAGGGAGAAGGATGCCAGACAGAGTGTGTGTGTGAAAGAGAGGGAGAAGGATGCCAGACAGAGTGTGTGTGAGAAAGAGAGGGAGAAGGATGCCAGGCAGTGTGTGTGTGAAAGAGAGGGAGAAGGATGCCAGACAGTGTGTGTGTGTGAAAGAGAGGGAGAAGGATGCCAGACAGAGTGTGTGTGTGAAAGAGAGGGAGAAGGATGCCAGGCAGTGTGTGTGTGAAAGAGAGGGAGAATGATGCCAGACAGAGTGTGTGTGTGAAAGAGAGGGAGAAGGATGCCAGACAGAGTGTGTGTGTGAAAGAGAGGGAGAAGGATGCCAGACAGAGTGTGTGTGTGAAAGAGAGGGAGAATGATGCCAGACAGAGTGTGTGTGTGAAAGAGAGGGAGAAGGATGCCAGACAGAGTGTGTGTGTGAAAGAGAGGGAGAAGGATGCCAGACAGAGTGTG
>NW_025746772.1:17500-37500 GCF_021184085.1 Oncorhynchus gorbuscha
TTGGTTCCTAGTATTGGGTTTGGTTTGTAGTATTGGGCTTGGTTCCTAGTATTGGGTTTGGTTCCTAGTATTGGGTTTGGTTTGTAGTATATATATTATATTATTATATTAGTACTGGGTTTGGTTTGTAGTACTGGGTTTGGTTCCTAGTATTGGGTTTGGTTCCTAGTATTGGGTTTGATTTGTAGTACTGGGTTTGGTTCCTAGTATTGGGTTTGGTTTGTAGTCCTGGGTTTGGTTTGTAGTACTGGGTTTGGTTCCTAGTATTGGGTTTGGTTCCTAGTATTGGGTTTTGTTCCTAGTATTGGGTTTGGTCCCTAGTATTGGGTTTGGTTTGTAGTACTGGGTTTGGTTCCTAGTATTGGGTTTGGTTTGTAGTCCTGGGTTTGGTTTGTAGTACTGGGTTTGGTCCCTAGTATTGGGTTTGGTTTGTAGTACTGGGTTTGGTTCCTAGTATTGGGTTTGGTCCCTAGTATTGGGTTTGGTTTGTAGTACTGGGTTTGGTTCCTAGTACTGGGTTTGGTTTGTAGTACTGGGTTTGGTTTGTAGTACTGGGTTTGGTTCCTAGTATTGGGTTTGGTTCCTAGTATTGGGTTTGGTCCCTAGTATTGGGTTTGGTTTGTAGTACTGGGTTTGGTTCCTAGTACTGGGTTTGGTTTGTAGTACTGGGTTTGGTTTGTAGTACTGGGTTTGGTTCCTAGTATTGGGTTTGGTTCCTAGTATTGGGTTTGGTTTGTAGTACTGGGTTTGGTTTGTAGTACCGGGTTTGGTTTGTAGTACTGGGTTTGGTTCCTAGTATTGGGTTTGGTTCCAAGTATTGGATTTAGTTTGTAGTATTGGGTTTTGTTTGTAGTACTGGGTTTTGTTCCTAGTATTGGGTTTGGTTCCTAGTAATGGGTTTGGTTTGTAGTATTGGGTTTGGTTTGTAGTACTGGGTTTGGTCCCTAGTATTGGGTTTGGTTCCTAGTACTGGGTTTGGTTCCTAGTATTGGGTTTGGTTTATAGTACTGGGTTTGGTTCCTAGTACTGGGTTTGGTTCCTAGTATTGGGTTTGGTTCCCAGTACTGGGTTTGGTTCCTAGAATTGGGTTTTGGTTCCTAGTATTGCGTTTGGTTTGTAGTACTGGGTTTGGTTCCTAGTATTGGGTTTGGTTCCTAGTATTGGTTTGGTTCCTAGTATTGGGTTTGGTTTGTAGTCCTGTGTTTGGTTTGTAGTACTGGGTTTGGTTCCTAGTATTGGGTTTGGTTCCTAGTATTGGGTTTTGGTTGTTGTATTGAGTTTTGGTTTGTAGTACTGGGTTTGGTTCCTAGTATTGGGTTTGGTTCCTAGTATTGGGTTTGGTTCCTAGAATTGGGTTTTGGTTCCTAGTATTGGGTTTGGTTCCTAGTATTGGGTTTGGTTCCTAGAATTGGGTTTTGGTTCCTAGTACTGGGTTTGGTTCCTAGTATTGGGTTTGATTTGTAGTACTGGGTTTGGTTCCTGGTATTGGGTTTGGTTTGTAGTACTGGGCTTAGTTTGTAGTACTGGGTTTGGTTCCAAGTATTGGGTTTGGTTCCTAGTATTGGGTTTTGGTTGTTGTATTGAGTTTTGGTTTGTAGTACTGGGTTTGGTTCCTAGTATTGGGTTTGGTTCCTAGTATTGGGTTTGGTTCCTAGAATTGGGTTTTGGTTCCTAGTATTGGGTTTGGTTTGTAGTACTGGGTTTGGTTTGTAGTACTGGGTTTGGTTCCTAGTATTGGGGTTGGTTCCTAGTATTGGGTTTGGTTCCTAGTATTGGGTTTGGTTCCTAGTATTGGGTTTGGTTCCTAGTATTGGTTTGGTTCCTAGTATTGGGTTTGGTTCCTAGTATTGGTTTGGTTCCTAGTATTGGGTTTGGTTCCTAGTATTGGGTTTGGTTTGTAGTACTGGGTTTGGTTCCTAGTATTGGGTTTGGTTCCTAGTATTGGGTTTAGTTTGTAGTACTGGGTTTGGTTTGTAGTATTGGGTTTGGTTCCTAGTATTGGGTTTGGTTCCTAGTATTGGGTTTGGTTCCTAGTACTGGGTTTGGTTTGTAGTACTGGGTTTGGTTTGTAGTACTGGGTTTGGTTTGTAGTACTGGGTTTGGTTCCTAGTATTGGGTTTGGTTCCTAGTACTGGGTTTGGTTTGTAGTACTGGGTTTAGTTTGTAGTACTGGGTTTGGTTTGTAGTATTGGGTTTGGTTCCTAGTATTGGGTTTGGTTCCTAGTATTGGGTTTGATTCCTAGTACTGGGTTTGGTTTGTAGTATTGGGTTTGGTTCCTAGTATTGGGTTTGGTTCCTAGTACTGGGTTTAGTTTGTAGTACTGGGTTTGGTTTGTAGTATTGGGTTTGGTTCCTAGTATTGGGTTTGGTTCCTAGTATTGGGTTTGATTCCTAGTACTGGGTTTGGTTTGTAGTATTGGGTTTGGTTCCTAGTATTGGGTTTGGTTCCTAGTACTGGGTTTAGTTTGTAGTACTGGGTTTGGTTTGTAGTATTGGGTTTGGTTCCTAGTATTGGGTTTGGTTCCTAGTACTGGGTTTGGTTTGTAGTACTGGGTTTGGTTTGTAGTACCGGGTTTGGTTTGTAGTACTGGGTTTGGTTCCTAGTATTGGGTTTGGTTCCAAGTATTGGGGTTGGTTCCTAGTACTGGGTTTGGTTTGTAGTACTGGGTTTGGTTTGTAGTACTGGGTTTGGTTTGTAATACTGGGTTTGGTTTGTAGTATTGGGTTTGGTTCCAAGTATTGGGTTTGGTTCCTAGTATTGGGTTTGGTTCCAAGTATTGGGTTTGGTTCCTAGTACTGGGTTTGGTTCCAAGCATTGGGTTTGGTTCCTAGTATTGGGTTTTGGTTGTTGTATTGAGTTTGGTTTGTAGTACTGGGTTTGGTTTGTAGTATTGGGTTTGGTTCCTAGTATTGGGTTTGGTTCCTAGTATTGGGTTTGGTTCCTAGTACTGGGTTTGGTTTGTAGTACTGGGTTTGGTTTGTAGTACTGGGTTTGGTTCCTAGTATTGGGTTTGGTTCCTAGTACTGGGTTTGATTCCTAGTACTGGGTTTGGTTTGTAGTATTGGGTTTGGTTCCTAGTATTGGGTTTGGTTCCTAGTACTGGGTTTAGTTTGTAGTACTGGGTTTGGTTTGTAGTATTGGGTTTGGTTCCTAGTATTGGGTTTGGTTCCTAGTATTGGGTTTGATTCCTAGTACTGGGTTTGGTTTGTAGTATTGGGTTTGGTTCCTAGTATTGGGTTTGGTTCCTAGTACTGGGTTTAGTTTGTAGTACTGGGTTTGGTTTGTAGTATTGGGTTTGGTTCCTAGTATTGGGTTTGGTTCCTAGTACTGGGTTTGGTTTGTAGTACTGGGTTTGGTTTGTAGTACCGGGTTTGGTTTGTAGTACTGGGTTTGGTTCCTAGTATTGGGTTTGGTTCCAAGTATTGGGGTTGGTTCCTAGTACTGGGTTTGGTTTGTAGTACTGGGTTTGGTTTGTAGTACTGGGTTTGGTTTGTAGTACTGGGTTTGGTTTGTAGTATTGGGTTTGGTTCCAAGTATTGGGTTTGGTTCCTAGTATTGGGTTTGGTTCCAAGTATTGGGTTTGGTTCCTAGTACTGGGTTTGGTTCCAAGCATTGGGTTTGGTTCCTAGTATTGGGTTTTGGTTGTTGTATTGAGTTTGGTTTGTAGTACTGGGTTTGGTTCCTAGTATTGGGCTTGGTTTGTAGTCCTGGGTTTGGTTTGTAGTACTGAGTTTGGTTCCTAGTATTGGGCTTGGTTTGTAGTACTGGGTTTGGTTTGTAGTATTGGGTTTGGTTTGTAGCATTGGGTTTGGTTCCTAGTATTAGTTTGGTTCCTAATATTGGGTTTGGTTCCTAGTATTGGTTTGGTTCCTAGTATTAGTTTGGTTCCTAGTATTAGTTTGGTTCCTAGTATTAGTTTGGTTCCTAGTATTAGTTTGGTTCCTAGTATTAGTTTGGTTCTTAGTATTAATAATAATAATACTAATAATATATAATATAATATATGCCATTTAGCAGACGCTTTTTATCCAGCTTTTTAGTATTAGTTTTAGTTTTAGTATTAGTTTAGTTCCTAGTATTAGTTTGGTTCTTAGTATTAGTTTGGTTCCTAGTATTAGTTTGGTTCCTAGTATTAGTTTGGTTCCTAGTATTAGTTTGGTTCTTAGTATTAGTGTAGTTCCTAGTATTAGTTTGGCTCCTAGTATTAGTTTGGTTCCTAGTATTAGTTTGGTTCTTAGTATTAGTGTAGTTCCTAGTATTAGTTTGGCTCCTAGTATTAGTTTGGTTCTTAGTATTAGTGTAGTTCCTAGTATTAGTTTGGTTCCTAGTATTAGTTTGGTTCTTAGTATTAGTTTGGTTCTTAGTATTAGTTTGGTTCTTAGTGGATGGGAGTGTAGTTCCTAGTACCTGTCCTGGAAAAGTGTTTGAGTTGTTAGTATAGTGAGATCTTGGAGGTTGATTGGTTGTTTCTGGTATAGTGAGATCTTGGAGAGGCAAGTTGATTGGTTGTTTTGAGTGGTATAGTGAGATCTTGGAGAGGCAAGTGTCATTTCATACCATGTGACCTTGTTTCTGGTAAAGCACTTGATTGCTTTGAGATTGGTTTGATTGGTTGTTTCGAGTGGTATAGTGAGATCTTGGAGAGGCAAGTTGATTGGTTGTTTCGAGTGGTATAGTGAGATCTTGGAGAGGCAAGTTGATTGGTTGTCGAGTGAGAGCAGTTTACTGTTAGGTAGTTAGGTAGGGTTGTCTTTTTATATGACAATTTTAGAAATGTTGTTGAAAGAGTTGTTCTGTTGTAGATTGAAGCTCTGCTGAGTATGCAGCCTAGCTGAAGGTTGATTGTAGCTGTGGTGTTGCTAGAGCAAAGTGAAGCGGCCATTAGTGGGTGTGGAGGGAGAAGTGAAGAATTGGAGCAGTTTACATCTGGCAGCACTGCAGAGCTCTGTGGCTTCCTCTACAACACAGTCATTAATCACACCAACAGAGACGCAGCACAGAGAGGCACTCTAACCCCCCCCCCCCACACACACACACACAAACACACTCACACACAAACACACACACACACACACACAGAACAAAAGTCTTCTATACAAACATCGCTCCTCAACCAAACACACTCCAACGCCAACAAAAGCACGACAACTCACAACCTCCTAAGACAAAACCTACCTGTCAAATCACACCACGACTTGTTCACCCAATTTTGTATTCTACAGCCATTCAACCAATGGGAATGACATTCTCTCTGCTACCACCTGGCAAGCGGTACCAGAGCACCAAGTCTAGGTCCAAGAGGCTGCTAAACAGCCTCTACCCCCAAGTCACAAGATTTGTGAACATCTAATCAAATGGCTACCCAGACTATTCACATTGCTCCTCTCCCCCTCTTTTACACTGCTGCTACTCTCTGTTATTATCTACGCGTAGTCCCTTTAATGACTCTACCTACATGTACATATTACCTCAACTAACCGGTGCCCCCCCACATTGACTCTGTACCGGTACCCCCCTGTATATAGTCCCTTTAATAACTCTACCTACATGTACATATTACCTCAACTAACCGGTGCCCCCCCACATTGACTCTGTACCGGTACCCCCCTGTATATAATCCCTTTAATAACTCTACCTACATGTACATACTACCTCAACTAACCGGTACCCCCCCACATTGACTCTGTACCGGTACCCCCTGTATATAGTCCCTTTAATAACTCTACCTACATGTACATATTACCTCATCTAACTGGTATATAGTCCCTTTAATAACTCTACCTACATGTACATACTACCTCAACTAACCGGTGCCCCCCCACATTGACTCTGTACCGGTACCCCCCTGTATATAGTCCCTTTAATAATTCTCCCTACATGTACATATTACCTCATCTAACGGCTCTTTTCAGACGCAGGAAGAGCTGCTTGACTCTCCAGTAATGACTGTGTAGCAGACTGTTAAAGCTCTCCCTCAAACATTTCATTAAAACTCCAAGTTCATATGCTTTAATTAAACACCGCTGTGAAAGGTTATACAAATGATCTTTATTTTATGTCTGTGGTAAAAACTTGCATTGTTTTAATTAGTCCAAAAGGGGTGTTTATTGTGTAGTGTGTGTGTGTGTGTGTGTGTGTGTGTGTGTGTGTGTGTGTGTGTGTGTGTGTGTGTGTGTGTGTGTGTGTGTGTGTGTGTGTGTGTGTGTGTGTGTGTGTGTGTGTGTGTGTGTGTGTGTGTGTACTTTCATCCTTGTATTGTGGAATATGTCGTTGGAGATTTATTGAAGTTACAGCCATCATGTTATCTACAGACATCATGTTATCTACAGACATCATGTTATCTACAGACATCATGTTATCTACAGACATCATGTTCAGACATCATGTTATCTACAGACATCATGTTATCTACAGACATCATGTTATCTACAGACATCATGTTATCTACAGACATCATGTTATCTACAGACATCATGTTATCTTCAGACATCATGTTATCTACAGACATCATGTTATCTACAGACATCATGTTATCTACAGACATCATGTTATCTACAGACATCATGTTATCTACAGACATCATGTTATCTACAGACATCATGTTATCTACAGACATCATGTTATCTACAGAGATCATGTTATCTACAGACATCATGTTCAGACATCATGTTATCTACAGACATCATGTTATCTTCAGACATCATGTTATCTACAGACATCATGTTATCTACAGACATCATGTTATCTACAGACATCATGTTATCTACAGACATCATGTTATCTACAGACATCATGTTCAGACATCATGTTATCTACAGACATCATGTTATCTACAGACATCATGTTATCTACAGACATCATGTTATCTTCAGACATCATGTTATCTACAGACATCATGTTATCTTCAGACATCATGTTCAGACATCATGTTATCTACAGACATCATGTTATCTACAGACATCATGTTATCTACAGACATCATGTTATCTACAGACATCATGTTATCTACAGACATCATGTTATCTACAGACATCATGTTATCTACAGACATCATGTTATCTACAGACATCATGTTCAGACATCATGTTCAGACATCATGTTATCTACAGACATCATGTTATCTACAGACATCATGTTATCTACAGACATCATGTTATCTACAGACATCATGTTATCTACAGACATCATGTTCAGACATCATGTTATCTTCAGACATCATGTTATCTACAGACATCATGTTATCTACAGACATCATGTTCAGACATCATGTTATCTACAGACATCATGTTATCTCATGTTCAGACATCATGTTATCTACAGACATCATGTTATCTTCAGACATCATGTTCAGACATCATGTTATCTACAGACATCATGTTATCTACAGACATCATGTTATCTTCAGACATCATGTTCAGACATCATGTTATCTACAGACATCATGTTATCTACAGACATCATGTTATCTACAGACATCATGTTATCTACAGACATCATGTTATCTACAGACATCATGTTATCTACAGACATCATGTTATCTACAGACATCATGTTATCTACAGACATCATGTTATCTACAGACATCATGTTATCTACAGACATCATGTTATCTACAGACATCATGTTATCATATCTTCAGACATCATGTTATCTACAGACATCATGTTATCTACAGACATCATGTTATCTACAGACATCATGTTATCTTCAGACATCATGTTATCTTCAGACATCATGTTATCTTCAGACATCATGTTATCTACAGACATCATGTTATCTACAGACATCATGTTATCTACAGACATCATGTTATCTTCAGACATCATGTTATCTACAGACATCATGTTATCTTCAGACATCATGTTATCTACAGACATCATGTTATCTACAGACATCATGTTATCTACAGACATCATGTTATCTTCAGACATCATGTTATCTACAGACATCATGTTATCTACAGACATCATGTTATCTACAGACATCATGTTCAGACATCATGTTATCTACAGACATCATGTTATCTACAGACATCATGTTATCTACAGACATCATGTTATCTACAGACATCATGTTATCTACAGACATCATGTTCAGACATCATGTTATCTACAGACATCATGTTCAGACATCATGTTATCTTCAGACATCATGTTATCTACAGACATCATGTTATCTACAGACATCATGTTATCTACAGACATCATGTTATCTACAGACATCATGTTATCTTCAGACATCATGTTATCTTCAGACATCATGTTATCTACAGACATCATGTTATCTACAGACATCATGTTATCTACAGACATCATGTTATCTACAGACATCATGTTATCTACAGACATCATGTTATCTACAGACATCATGTTATCTACAGACATGATGTTATCTTCAGACATCATGTTATCTTCAGACATAATGTTATCTACAGACATCATGTTATCTACAGACATCATGTTATCTACAGACATCATGTTATCTACAGACATCATGTTCAGACATCATGTTATCTACAGACATCATGTTCAGACATCATGTTATCTACAGACATCATGTTATCTACAGACATCATGTTATCTTCAGACATCATGTTCAGACATCATGTTATCTACAGACATCATGTTCACATCATGTTATCTACAGACATCATGTTCAGACATCATGTTATCTACAGACATCATGTTATCTTCAGACATCATGTTAGACATCATGTTATCTACAGACATCATGTTATCTTCAGACATCATGTTATCTTCAGACATCATGTTATCTTCAGACATCATGTTATCTACAGACATCATGTTATCTACAGACATTATGTTATCTACAGACATCATGTTATCTACAGACATCATGTTATCTTCAGACATCATGTTATCTACAGACATCATGTTATCTACAGACATCATGTTATCTTCAGACATCATGTTATCTACAGACATCATGTTATCTACAGACATCATGTTATCTTCAGACATCATGTTATCTACAGACATCATGTTATCTACAGACATCATGTTCAGACATCATGTTATCTACAGACATCATGTTATCTTCAGACATCATGTTATCTTCAGACATCATGTTATCATCATGTTATCTTCAGACATCATGTTATCTACAGACATCATGTTCAGACATCATGTTATCTACAGACATCATGTTATCTACAGACATCATGTTATCTACAGACATCATGTTATCTACAGACATCATGTTCAGACATCATGTTATCTACAGACATCATGTTATCTACAGACATCATGTTATCTACAGACATCATGTTATCTACAGACATCATGTTATCTACAGACATCATGTTATCTTCAGACATCATGTTATCTACAGACATCATGTTATCTACAGACATCATGTTATCTACAGACATCATGTTCAGACATCATGTTATCTACAGACATCATGTTATCTACAGACATCATGTTCAGACATCATGTTATCTACAGACATCATGTTATCTTCAGACATCATGTTATCTACAGACATCATGTTATCTTCAGACATCATGTTATCTACAGACATCATGTTCAGACATCATGTTATCTACAGACATCATGTTATCTACAGACATCATGTTATCTACAGACATCATGTTATCTACAGACATCATGTTCAGACATCATGTTATCTACAGACATCATGTTATCTACAGACATCATGTTATCTACAGACATCATGTTATCTACAGACATCATGTTATCTACAGACATCATGTTATCTTCAGACATCATGTTATCTACAGACATCATGTTATCTACAGACATCATGTTATCTACAGACATCATGTTCAGACATCATGTTATCTACAGACATCATGTTATCTACAGACATCATGTTATCTACAGACATCATGTTCAGACATCATGTTATCTACAGACATCATGTTATCTACAGACATCATGTTCAGACATCATGTTATCTACAGACATCATGTTATCTTCAGACATCATGTTATCTTCAGACATCATGTTATCTACAGACATCATGTTATCTACAGACATCATGTTATCTACAGACATCATGTTATCTTCAGACATCATGTTATCTACAGACATCATGTTATCTTCAGACATCATGTTATCTACAGACATCATGTTATCTACAGACATCATGTTCAGACATCATGTTATCTACAGACATCATGTTATCTTCAGACATCATGTTATCTTCAGACATCATGTTCAGACATCATGTTATCTACAGACATCATGTTATCTTCAGACATCATGTTATCTACAGACATCATGTTATCTACAGACATCATGTTATCTACAGACATCATGTTATCTACAGACATCATGTTATCTACAGACATCATGTTATCTACAGACATCATGTTATCATATCAGACATCATGTTATCTTCAGACATCATGTTCAGACATCATGTTATCTTCAGACATCATGTTAGACATCATGTTATCTAGACATCATGTTATCTACAGACATCATGTTCAGACATCATGTTATCTACAGACATCATGTTATCTTCAGACATCATGTTATCTACAGACATCATGTTATCTTCAGACATCATGTTCAGACATCATGTTATCTTCAGACATCATGTTATCTACAGACATCATGTTATCTACAGACATCATGTTATCTTCAGACATCATGTTCAGACATCATGTTATCTACAGACATCATGTTATCTACAGACATCATGTTCAGACATCATGTTATCTACAGACATCATGTTATCTTCAGACATCATGTTATCTACAGACATCATGTTATCTACAGACATCATGTTATCTACAGACATCATGTTATCTTCAGACATCATGTTCAGACATCATGTTCAGACATCATGTTATCTTCAGACATCATGTTATCTACAGACATCATGTTATCTACAGACATCATGTTATCTACAGACATCATATTATCTACAGACATCATGTTATCTTCAGACATCATGTTATCTACAGACATCATGTTATCTACAGACATCATGTTATCTACAGACATCATGTTATCTACAGACATCATGTTATCTACAGACATCATGTTCAGACATCATGTTATCTACAGACATCATGTTATCTTCAGACATCATGTTCAGACATCATGTTATCTTCAGACATCATGTTCAGACATCATGTTATCTACAGACATCATGTTATCTACAGACATCATGTTCAGACATCATGTTATCTACAGACATCATGTTATCTTCAGACATCATGTTATCTACAGACATCATGTTATCTTCAGACATCATGTTCAGACATCATGTTATCTTCAGACATCATGTTATCTACAGACATCATGTTATCTACAGACATCATGTTATCTTCAGACATCATGTTCAGACATCATGTTATCTACAGACATCATGTTATCTACAGACATCATGTTCAGACATCATGTTATCTACAGACATCATGTTATCTTCAGACATCATGTTATCTACAGACATCATGTTATCTACAGACATCATGTTATCTACAGACATCATGTTATCTTCAGACATCATGTTCAGACATCATGTTCAGACATCATGTTATCTTCAGACATCATGTTATCTACAGACATCATGTTATCTACAGACATCATGTTATCTACAGACATCATATTATCTACAGACATCATGTTATCTTCAGACATCATGTTATCTACAGACATCATGTTATCTTCAGACATCATGTTATCTACAGACATCATGTTATCTTCAGACATCATGTTATCTTCAGACATCATGTTATCTACAGACATCATGTTATCTACAGACATCATGTTATCTACAGACATCATGTTATCTACAGACATCATGTTCAGACATCATGTTATCTTCAGACATCATGTTATCTTCAGACATCATGTTATCTACAGACATCATGTTATCTACAGACATCATGTTATCTACAGACATCATGTTATCTACAGACATCATGTTATCTACAGACATCATGTTATCTACAGACATCATGTTATCTTCAGACATCATGTTATCTACAGACATCATGTTATCTACAGACATCATGTTATCTACAGACATCATGTTATCTACAGACATCATGTTATCATCATGTTATCTACATCATGTTCAGACATCATGTTATCTACAGACATCATGTTATCTACAGACATCATGTTATCTACAGACATCATGTTATCTACAGACATCATGTTATCTACAGACATCATGTTATCATGTTATCAGACATCATGTTATCTACAGACATCATGTTATCTACAGACATCATGTTATCTACAGACATCATGTTCAGACATCATGTTATCTACAGACATCATGTTATCTTCAGACATCATGTTATCTACAGACATCATGTTATCATGTTATCTACAGACATCATGTTATCTACAGACATCATGTTATCTACAGACATCATGTTATCTACAGACATCATGTTATCTACAGACATCATGTTATCTTCAGACATCATGCATTACATCATCTCTAATCCACTGATGGACTGCTGATGGTAGAGATCATTCATTAAGTCAATTATCTATTACACTCTCTTCTGCTGTACTGCATACCTATGGACTAATGCTGTCATCATCTCTCTCTCTATTTCTCTCTATTTCCCTCCCTCCCTCCCTCCCTACCTCCCTACCTACCTACCTCCTCCCTCCCTCCCTCCCTCCCTCCCTCCCTCCCTCCCTCCCTCCCTACCTCCCTACCTACCTCCCTCCCCTCCCTCCCTGTGTGATTTATGAGTCTCAGTCTAGATGTCCCTGTAACAGTAAAGAACATGATGCAAGTGAGACTCCAACAGCCAATCAGGGCCCAGCGTTGAGTCTCCTGGGGTGACCAGTGCTGCTCTTTCCTCTCTCTGCAGCAGAGCAGGAAAACGGGCTGGCGAGCTCACAACTGGGTCACTCGCACACATGATTCTGGCAGACACACACACACACACACACACACACACACACACACACACACACACACACACACACACACACACACACACACACACACACACACACACACACACACACACACACACACACACACACACACACACACACACACACACACTCGCATCATACACTCGCAAACACTCGCATTCACTCGCACACACACGCACACACACAGAATTCAGGCAGAAACAAACACACACACACACTCACGTAAACTCTCCCAGAGACAATAATACTACAACCAGCTACACAGCCTTCAGAAAGAGGTGTGTTGACTATTGGTGCGGTGGTGTCTGCAGTGGCGTCTGCAGTGGGGTGCGGTGGGTTCTGCAGTGGGGTGCGGTGGGTTCTGCAGTGGGGTGCGGTGGGGTCTGCAGTGGGGTGCGGTGGGTTCTGCAGTGGGGTGCGGTGGGGTCTGCAGTGGGGTGCGGTGGGTTCTGCAGTGGGGTGCGGTGGGGTCTGCAGTGGGGTGCGGTGAGTTCTGCAGTGTGGTGCGGTGGGCTCTGCAATGGGGTGCGGTGGCATCTGCAGTGATGTCTGCAGTGGGGTCTGCAGTGGGGTGCAGTGGGGTCTGCAGTGGGGTGCGGTGGCATCTGCAGTGATGTCTGCAGTGGGGTCTGCAGTGGGGTCTGCAGTGGGGTGCGGTGGCGTCTGCAGTGTGGTGCGGTGGGGTCTGCAGTGGGGTGTGGTGGCGTCTGCAGTGTGGTGCAGTGGCGTCTGCAGTGTGGTGCAGTGTGGTGCAGTGGCATCTGCAGTGTGGTGCGGTGGGTTCTGCAGTGGGGTGCGGTGGGGTCTGCAGTGAGGTGCGGTGGCGTCTGCAGTGGCATCTGCAGTGTGGTGCAGTGGGGTCTGCAGTGGGGTGCTGTGGCGTCTGCAGTGTGGTGCAGTGGGGTCTGCAGTGGGGTGCGGTGGGGTCTGCAGTGGGGTCTGCAGTGGGGTGTGGTGGCGTCTGTAGTGGCGTCTGCAGTGGGGTGCAGTGGGGTCTGCAGTGGGGTGCGGTGGCATCTGCAGTGGCGTCTGCAGTGGGGTCTGCAGTGGGCTCTGCAGTGGGATGCGGTGGCATCTGCAGAGGCGTCTGCAGTGGGGTCTGCAGTGGGGTGCAGTGGTGTCTGCAGTGGGGTGCGGTGGCATCTGCAGTCTGGTGCAGTGGGGTGCAGTGGCGTCTGCAGTGTGGTGCAGTGGGGTCTGCAGTGGGGTACGGTGGCGTCTGCAGTGGGGTCTGCAGTGGGGTGCGGTGGGGTCTGCAGTGGGGTCTGCAGTGGGGTGGGGTCTGCAGTGGGGTCTGCAGTGGGGTGCGGTGGGGTCTGCAGTGGCGTCTACAGTGGGGTGCAGAGGCGTCTGCAGTGGGGTCTGCAGTGGGGTCTGCAGTGGGGTGCGGTGGGGTCCGCAGTGGGGTGCGGTGGGGTCTGCAGTGGGGTGCAGTGGCATCTGCAGTGTGTTTCAGTGGGGTGCGGTTCAGATGACTCAATATGGACCATTATTAAGTTGAGGTGCAAATAAACATCTTAAAAGGGCCTGGGGGGGTCTGACAGCTTTGAAGTCTAGATCAGGTTCAGAATGAGAGGGAGGGAGAGCCCTCTGCCCCCCTTGCAACCCCTCCCTCCTCCACACAGACCTAATAAGTGGATTTTTATCTCAGCTACACCGTCGTTCCCAAAGGATTATGGGATTTTTTGCCACACACACAAAATGGTAATTGGCGATCGGGGAGAGCAACACGCGTCGGTGAAATAAGAGAAGGTCGGTTCATTACTACAAATCACCCTGCTTTTGTGTGTGAACGTGTGTGTGTGAAAGTGTGTGTGTGTGTGTGTGTGTGTGTGTGTGTGTGTGTGTGTGTGTGTGTGTGTGTGTGTGTGTGTGTGTGTGTGTGTGTGTGTGTGTGTGTGTGTGTGTGTGTGACTGTGTGTGTGTTTATTTTCCCCTCAGGATCCCCACACCAAACCTAGTCATGTTTCATGACCAGGAAGTGCTATATAACCTCATGACATCTCATAATACCCCCCCCCCCCCCCCCCCCCACCCCTCGTACTAATGGCTGTGTGTTGACGGGGTTAGTGGTCTCAGTGGCAGGGCCTTAAATGATTGCTGGGTCGGGATGCGAGGTGGATTCCACTGTCCAGGGGAACACACATTATCACTGGGCTTAGTGACAGCTGGACATGTACCCTTCTACCCTCCTCTCCTCTCTTCTCCTCTCTCTCACCCCAGCCAGATCTCTCAGCCCCCTCTCCTCTCTCTCACCCCAGCCAGATATCTCAGTCCCCTCTTCTCTCTCTCACCCCAGCCAGATCTCTCAGCCCCCTCTCCTCTCTCTCACCCCAGCCAGATATCTCAGTCCCCTCTTCTCTCTCTCACCCCAGCCAGATCTCTCAGCCCCTCTCCTCTCTCTCACCCCAGCCAGATC
The DNA here is from genome assembly GCF_021184085.1 of Oncorhynchus gorbuscha. Taxonomy (NCBI): domain Eukaryota; kingdom Metazoa; phylum Chordata; class Actinopteri; order Salmoniformes; family Salmonidae; genus Oncorhynchus; species Oncorhynchus gorbuscha. The sequence goes on from NW_025746772.1 coordinate 32,826, forward strand.
TCTCAGCCCCCTCTCCTCTGTCTCACCCTAGCCAGATCTCTCAGCCCCCTCTCCTCTCTCTCACCCCAGCCAGATCTCTCAGCCCCTCCTCCTCTCTCTCACCCCAGCCAGATCTCTCAGCCCCTAATCCTCTCTCTCACCCCAGCCAGATCTCTCAGCCCCTTCTCCTCTCTCTCTCACCCCAGCCAGATATCTCAGCCCCCTCTCCTCTCTCTCACCCCAGCCAGATCTCTCAGCCCCCTCTCCTCTCTCTCACCCCAGCCAGTGTCAGGAGAGAGACTATTACTACAGCCTTCACTGATCCCACTGCCCTCCTTTGAAGCTCAGCCCCCTCTATTTGATATTCAGTCTGCAGTCTGGCTCTGGAAACTGGACTCAAGTCTCTGTTTCAAGATGGCAGTTTAAAAACGTTGGAGTGTCTGAAGAAGGAAAACAAAACAGGCTTTTGAGAGAAGACAAAGGCAGAGAGAGAAAGAGGGAGATAGAGAGAGAAAGAAATAGCAAGTGATAGAGAGAGAGAGATAAAGAGACAGAGAGAGAGAGAGGTTGAGAGAGAGAGAATGAGATAGAGAGAGAGAGAGGTTGAGAGAGAGAAAAGGAGACAGAGAGAGAGAGAGAGGTTGAGAGAGAGAGAAAGAGACAGACAGAGAGAGAGGTTGAGAGAGAGAGAATGAGACAGAGAGAGAGAGAGGTTGAGAGAGAGAGAAAGAGACAGAGAGAGAAAGAGAGGTTGAGAGAGAGAAAAAGAGACAGTGAGAGAGAGAGAGAGCTTGAGAGAGAGAGAAAGAGACAGAGAGAGAGGTTGAGAGAGAGAGAATGAGACAGAGAGAGAGAAAGGTTGAGAGAGAGAGAAAGAGACAGACAGAGAGAGATAGAGGTTGAGAGAGAGAGAAAGAGACAGACAGAGAGAGAGAGAGGTTGAGAGAGAGAGAAAGAGACAGAGAGAGAAAGAGAGGTTGAGAGAGAGAGAGAGAGAAAGAGACAGAGAGAGAGAGAGAGCTTGAGAGAGAGAGAAAGAGACAGAGAGAGAGAGAGGTTGAGACAGAGAGAAAGAGACAGACAGAGAGAGATAGAGGTTGAGAGAGAGAGAAAGAGACAGACAGAGAGAGAGAGAGGTTGAGAGAGAGAGAAAGAGACAGAGAGAGAAAGAGAGGTTGAGAGAGAGAGAGAAAGAGACAGAGAGAGAGAGAGAGCTTGAGAGAGAGAGAAAGAGACAGAGAGAGAGAGAGGTTGAGAGAGAGAGAAAGAGACAGAGAGGTTGAGAGAGAGAGAGAATGAGACAGAGAGAGAGAGAGAGGTGAGAGAGAGAATGAGAGAGAGAGAGAGAGAGAGAGAGAGAGAGAGAGAGAGAGAGAGAGAGAGAGAGAGAGAGAGAGAGAGAGGTGAGAGAGAGAGAATGAGAGAGAGAGAAAGAGACAGAGAGAGAGAGACGTTGAGAGAGAGAAAGAGACAGAGAGAGAGAGAGAAAGAGACAGAGAGAGAGAGAGAGGTTGAGAGAGAGAGAATGAGACAGAGAGAGAGAGAATGAGACACAGAGAGAGAATGAGACAGAGAGAGAAAGAATGAGACAGAGAGAGAGAGAGACAGAGACATAGAGAGAGAGACAGAGACAGAGAGAGAGAGAATGAGACAGAGAGAGAGAATGAGACAGAGACTGCATGACTGTGGGCCTGTGATGTAAAACCAAATAGACATCATTGCCCTTTTTTAAAAGACTGAATAAAAACAAGATGCGATAGAGGGGAAGTTGTCTGATGAATTCCGTCAGGGTTTAGCCCTGTTGGCTTCTTTCATTACGTCTATTTTCTAAAACGACTGAACATTGATCATGGGAGACAAAATGCTGGGGAACGCGCCTCCTTTGTCTAATAAAAAGTTGAAGTTGCAAAGCCTTCCGTCATCTCGTGCCTCCTCGCCAGTCTCCCGGCACGTCATCAGCCACTCCTCGCCAGTCTCCCGGCACGTCATCAGCCACTCCTCGCCAGTCTCCCGGTACGTCATCAGCCACTCCTCGCCAGTCTCCCGGCACGTCATCAGCCACTCCTCGCCAGTCTCCCGGCACGTCATCAGCCACTCCTCGCCAGTCTCCCGGCACGTCATCAGCCACTCCTCGCCAGTCTCCCGGTACGTCATCAGCCACTCCTCACCAGTCTCCCGGTACGTCATCAGCCACTCCTCGCCAGTCTCCCGGCACGTCATCAGCCACTCCTCGCCAGTCTCCCGGCACGTCATCAGCCACTCCTCGCCAGTCTCCCGGTACGTCATCAGCCACTCCTCGCCAGTCTCCCGGCACGTCATCAGCCACTCCTCACCAGTCTCTCGGCACGTCATCAGCCACTCCTCGCCAGTCTCTCGGCACGTCATCAGCCACTCCTCGCCAGTCTCTCGGCACGTCATCAGCCACTCCCGGCACGTCATCGCCAGTCTCCCGGTACGTCATCAGCCACTCCTCGCCAGTCTCTCGGCACGCCATCAGCCACTCCTCGCCAGTCTCTCGGCACGTCATCAGCCACTCCTCGCCAGTCTCTCGGCACGTCATCAGCCACTCCTCGCCAGTCTCCCAGCATGTCATCAGCCACTCCTCACCAGTCTCCCGGCACGTCATCAGCCACTCCTCGCCAGTCTCTCGGCACGTCATCAGCCACTCCTCGCCAGTCTCCCGGCACGTCATCAGCCACTCCTCGCCAGTCTCCCGGCACGTCATCAGCCACTCCTCGCCAGTCTCCCAGCATGTCATCAGCCACTCCTCACCAGTCTCCCGGCACGTCATCAGCCACTCCTCGCCAGTCTCTCGGCACGTCATCAGCCACTCCTCGCCAGTCTCTCGGCACGTCATCAGCCACTCCTCGCCAGTCTCCCGGCACGTCATCAGCCACCAGATGTCAGTCCCCTCACCACTCATCACCATAATAGCCTAAGATGGAACTGGGTTAGCGACGACGAGACGGTTCAGATGAGAAGGTGTCTCTTCTTTCCTACGTGTCTGTGTGTGTTTGGTTGTGTGAGTCTGCAGCTGTTTGAAACACATATACACACCCCTCTCCCCTCTAGAAGCTCCGTGGCTTTTCCCCTTCTCTCTACACGCCCTTCATTCTGACACTCGGCTCCCTGGGAATTTGAGTTCCAAGGACACTGTGATGTGCATGTTTCCTCTTTATTCCATGCCCTTTTATCCTCCAATCCGACTCCACAACTCTCATCCCAGGAGATGAGAGAGCGGCCCCAGTTTACGCTCTCCATGTGTAATCAAGTGCACCGTTTTTATTAAAGCCTGCAGAGGAAAGAGAAGAGAAAAAAGCTTAGTCACTAAATGTGCTGAATGTCAATGAGGGAGCAGTCGATTGGTGGAGGAGAGGAGAGGAGGATGGATGGAAGGAGGTACAAGAAAGGAGCGGTGGATAGTGATTTTAGGGGGGAGTTTCTCTCCTGTTTTACTAACAAAGCAATACGAGTGCGAACCGCAGTGGTTCCGTGTGATTTGGCCACCAAATCTGTCCTTGTTATGTCATTAAAGGCATTTAGCCTCAGCTGCCTGCTCTCAGAACAGGCAAACCAAGCGCCCCCTCGTTTGTCAATGTTGTTGCTTTGCTTTGCACTCTTCTGTTTCACTGGCAAATGCCTGGTGCTCCTCACACACAGCCTCTTGTCATCTCACTACTCCAGGAGGGTTCAAGGAGGGTTAGCTGAACATTGTACATGGCTTAGATTGATGGAAACTAAAATAAGTTGTTCTTAGCTACTAGCTCAGGCTAGCATCTTGTAGCCTGTGCCAATGTGCTTAGACTAGGATCTTATAACCACATACCTCATGTGTTGTAGCAGGTGACTGTACAGCATTGGCCGGCAATTGCAGAGCAATCAGTTTCACACAACGTGAGCTGGAGACGTGGCAGAATGTCAGAGGGAAGCACACTTAGAGAGAGAAACGTCAGCCATGCGACGTCCCCCTCTCCCCTTCTCCCCTTCTCCCCTTCTCCCCTTCACCCCTCCCTCCCTCCCTCCCTCCCTCCCTCCCTCCCTCCCTCCCTCCCTCCCTCCCTCCCTCCCTCCCTCCCTCCCTCCCTCCCTCCCTCCCTCCCTCCCTCCTCCCTCTCTCCTCCCTCCCTCCCTCCCCCAGGTTCATTACTAGCTGCCCATGCATAGATGCAGCTGTATACCGCCGTGTTGGTATTTATATTTTGCACATAAACAAATCCTTGCTCCCTTAGATGGGTAATGAGCCTCTCGGAGGAGGAGTGGGGGGTAGAATGGATAGAAGCCAAAGGCAGTCAAATTTGGAAGAGAGGGAAGGAGGGAAAGAGGGAAGGAGGGAGAGAGGGAGTGAGGCATGTGTGCCTGAGGACAATAACTTAGGATTTCTTTGTCCCACTAGAAAGTCAGCAAAGTCGCTTCTCTTTCTCCTCTCAACTCTCTCTCTTTTTCTCTTCAGCACCCAAACATCACAGCTTCCTGTATTCCAGGGCTCTGGGCTGGCGCTAGGCATTGTGGGAGGTGCAGTCCTGCAGCCCCATTTGTCTCTGTAGGGAGTCCCATCATGCTCGGGGCACCGACAACCACTTCCTCATTAATTAAGAGCAACCTTTCTTAGACCCTGCCGTTGGCCCGCCACATCACTCCTGCTCTTGTTGTTTTAGCTCCTCAAACACACACGGCAGCGCTATCCGGCCCCCTTCCG
>NW_025746772.1:47500-55000 GCF_021184085.1 Oncorhynchus gorbuscha
CCTATTGAAATCCCCCAATCACGTCGCTCTGTCTCCCCAACAACCACATAGATTTGTATTTGCAAAACTGATTATAAAACTTTTGCACGAGGCCAAAGATCTTTCATTGGCTTGGATATATCCATGTATTCAATGGAGCCAGCTGAGCTTTGGCTGTAGCGACGGTGATCCTAGGATAAAATCATATTATCATTCATAGGCTTTTCTTTCTCTAAAGCCCAGTTATCTAGAGCACATGTTTATCCAGCCTGGATCTGATGAACTGGCTTTGTTGGTGGATTCACAATGGCCCTGACCTCCACCCTTAACCTTGACCACCTCAACCGTTGACCTTTACTCTGACCTCATTGACCAGACCTTCCCCACTGTTTGTAAACGCAAACAGTGGCAAACAGAGTTTGTCTGTCTCTCTCTCTCTCTGTCTGTTTCTCTCCCTTTCTCATGCTCTCTCTCTCTGTCTGTTTCTCTCCCTTTCTCATGCTCTCTCTCTCTGTCTGTTTCTCTCCCTTTCTCATGCTCTCTCTCTCTGTCTGTTTCTCTCCCTTTCTCATGCTCTCTCTCTCTGTCTGTTTCTCTCCCTTTCTCATGCTCTCTCTCTCTGTCTGTTTCTCTCCCTTTCTCATGCTCTCTCTCTCTGTCTGTTTCTCTCCCTTTCTCATGCTCTCTCTCTCTGTCTGTTTCTCTCCCTTTCTCATGCTCTCTCTCTCTGTCTGTTTCTCTCCCTTTCTCATGCTCTCTCTCTCTGTCTGTTTCTCTCCCTTTCTCATGCTCTCTCTCTCTGTCTGTTTCTCTCCCTTTCTCATGCTCTCTCTCTCTGTCTGTTTCTCTCCCTTTCTCATGCTCTCTCTCTCTGTCTGTTTCTCTCCCTTTCTCATGCTCTCTCTCTCTGTCTGTTTCTCTCCCTTTCTCATGCTCTCTCTCTCTGTCTGTTTCTCTCCCTTTCTCATGCTCTCTCTCTCTGTCTGTTTCTCTCCCTTTCTCATGCTCTCTCTCTCTGTCTGTTTCTCTCCCTTTCTCATGCTCTCTCTCTCTGTCTGTTTCTCTCCCTTTCTCATGCTCTCTCTCTCTGTCTGTTTCTCTCCCTTTCTCATGCTCTCTCTCTCTGTCTGTTTCTCTCCCTTTCTCATGCTCTCTCTCTCTGTCTGTTTCTCTCCCTTTCTCATGCTCTCTTTTTTAGAGAAGTGAAAGGCGGTTGGCAGTTGTGATGCATCTTGTATTTGGATGGTAGCGGTCCCCCCACATTTAATTATTAATGCTGAACTCCTCACACCCCTCAGCCAAGGTGCCAGCCTTGAGACACGCACACACACACACAGGGCTCATAGCGTCGATGGCGGTGGCTATTTATAGGGGCTTTGTTCGGGGAAGAGGGGAGGAGGAACAGAGAGCAGAACACAGAGAGCAGAACACAGAGAGCAGAACACAGAGAGCAGAACACAGAGAGCAGAACACTTGTGAGGAACTATTAAAGGAGATGAAGGCAGAGGGGTCGTTCTCTCTCTTTCCCTCCATCCATCCCTCCCTTCCAACCTCCATCCCTCGCTTCCAACCTCCATCTCTCCCTTCCAACCTCCATCTCTCCCTTCCAACCTCCATCTCTCCTTTCCAACCTCCATCTCTCCCTTCCAACCTCCATCTCTCCCTTCCAACCTCCATCTCTCCTTTCCAACCTCCATCTCTCCCTTCCAACCTCCATCTCTCCCTTCCAACCTCCATCTCTCCCTTCCAACCTCCATCTCTCCCTTCCAACCTCCATCTCTCCCTTCCAACCTCCATCTCTCCCACAGGAAGTTTGAGAAACACTTCTCTTACAGAGACAATTTCTCATTCTATCTCTCCCTCACTCTATTCTTTCTCCCTTGCTCTATTCTCCCTCCCTCCCTCCCTCCCTCCCTCCCTCCCTCCCTCCCTCCCTCCCTCCCTCCCTCCCTCCCTCCCTCCCTCCCTCCCTCCCTCCCTCCCTCCCTCCCTCCCTCCCTCCCTCCCTCCCTCCCTCCCTCCCTCCCTCCCTCCCTCCCTCCCTCCTCTCTCTCTCTCTCTCTCTCTCTCTCTCTCTCTCTCTCTCTCTCTCCCTCCCTCTCTCTCTCTCTCTCTCTCTCCCTCTCTCTCTCCCTCTCTCTCCACTCTGCTCAACTACTCAACTCTCATTCTGTCTTTTTTCCCTTTCTCTTTTCTCTCTGTTATTTCTCTCTCTCCCTCTGTGTGAAGGTAGTAGTACAGACTGGATGTGATGGGAACGTGGCCAACGTCTCCCTATCTGTTTTCATCAGTGTTATGGAAGTGTTATCTGGAACAGGGTGTGCACTCACACAAAGGGTTCAACATCTCACGTTAAATCATTTCAATTGAGGCCGATGGCTCTTGTTTAAAGCCGGAAGCAATTAAAACATACAAACTTTCCCGAGCTGTGTGAAATAAAATCTTAAAACAGAAGTATATATTAAACGTATGAGTTGGTAGAGGATAAGACATTCATTATAGTGCAGTGGGCCAACATGGAGTTAGATCATTATTAATTATATTAATTTCAACTCCCAAATGACGGTTGATAAGGTTTGATTCAGTAGAAAAAAGAGAGAGGTAGAAGCTGGATAAGTGTAGGGTGGAGAGGAGGGAGGAGGGGGAGAGGAGGGAGGAGGGGAGGGGTAGAGGAGGGAGGAGGGGGGAGGGGAGGGGGAGAGGAGGGAGGGAGGAGGGGAGAGGTGGAAGGAGGGGGAGAGGAGGGAGGAGGGGGAGAGGAGGGAGGAGGGGAGAGGTGGAAGGAGGGGGAGAGGAGGGAGGAGGGGGAGAGGAGGGAGGAGGGGGAGAGGAGGGAGGAGGGGGAGAGGAGGGAGGAGGGGAGAGGTGGAAGGAGGGGGAGAGGAGGGAGGAGGGGGAGAGGAGGGAGGAGGGGAGAGGTGGAAGGAGGGGGAGAGGAGGGAGGAGGGGGAGAGGAGGGAGGAGGGGAGAGGTGGAAGGAGGGGGAGAGGAAGGAGGAGGGGGAGAGGGGGAGGAGGGGGAGAGGTGGAAGGAGGGGGAGAGGGGGAGGAGGGTCAGAGGTAGAAGGAGGGGAGAGGTAGAAGGAGGGGAAGAGGTATAAGGAGGGGAGAGGTGGAAGGTGGGAGGAGGGGAGAGGATGAAGGAGGGGGAGAGGAGGGAGGAGGGTAAGAGGTAGAAGGAGGGGGAGAGGTGGAAGGAGGGCGGAGAGGTGGAAGGAGGGGGAGAGGAGGGAGGAGGGTCAGAGGTAGAAGGAGGGGAGAGGTGGAAGGAGGGTCAGAGGTAGAAGGAGGGGGAGAGGTGGAAGGAGGGGGAGAGGTGGAAGGAGGGGAGAGGTGGAAGGAGGGTCAGAGGTAGAAGGAGGGGGAGAGGTGGAAGGAGGGGGAGAGGTGGAAGGAGGGGGAGAGGTGGAAGGAGGGGGAGAGGTGGAAGGAGGGGAGAGGTGGAAGGAGGGGGAGAGGTGGAAGGAGGGGAGAGGTGGAAGGAGGGGGAGAGGTGGAAGGAGGGGAGAGGTGGAAGGAGGGGGAGAGGTGGAAGGAGGGGAGAGGTGGAAGGAGGGGGAGAGGTGGAAGGAGGGGAGAGGTGGAAGGAGGGGAGAGGAGAGGAGGAAAGATAGGAGAAAGTAGGTGAAGGGGTAAGGAGGGTCCTGCTGTGAGTCAGTCAGCCAATAACTGATGGGTCACAATGAACTCATCCACTGACCCTTCACAGGCTCACATATTGATCTAATTAAACATCTCTCTCTCCCTCTCAATTCAATTTCAATTCAATTCAATTGAAGGGCTTTATTGGCATGGGAAACATATGTTTACATTGCCAAAGCAAGTGAAATAGATAATAAACAAAGTGAAATAAACAAAAACACAAACAAAAGTTCCAAAAGAATAAAGACATTTCAAATGTCAAGTACAAAAGGGAATATAACTAAACATAAATATGGGTTGTATTTACTATGGTCATACAAAATATGCTCCCTCCCTCCCTTTTGCTCTCTCTCTTCCTGTCTCTCAGACAGCAGGGTTGAAATGCTAGTCCTGTCTCACCCTGTGTTTTGGTCATATTTCCCAGGACGTCTGTAGCCTAAGTAAAGACCATCTGCACCTCATTCCTGTAGGGAGTGTAATAATAGGAGGCGTTCCACTACTCATCAGTGAGATGACGCAGTTAGGACTGTTTTACTCCTAATTAAAGGTCATCAGCCGTGGACACACACGCACACGCACACACACACACACACACACACACACACACACACACACACACACACACACACACACACACACACACACACACACACACACACACACACACACACACACACACACACACACACACACACACACACACACACACACACACACACACACACACAGACACAGACCAAATGTCGTCAATTAGAGATATTAAAGTTAGTTTTCTCCAAAGGGTCCTCAGAAAAAGCCTGCGCTGGTTGTTGGGTTGATTTAATGTCTTCCAAACGATAGGCCCGTGTTTATTACCAATAATGGTGACGGATGTGCCACAGCCCATAATACGCATGAACTCCTCTCTGCTAGAACAGCACTGATCCTGGTTTATATTCACCACAGCAACACCTTAGCAACCACTGTGTAATCTTCTGAACCCCCTGTATTTGGACTGCCTCTGTTACTAGCGCTATGTACAGGCTAGATAGTGTTGAACTACATCCTATTAGATGATCCACATCCCATAGACCCAACTCTGGACCTTAAAGCCAGTTCACTGTTTTTTCATTGTTCCCCTCTGATCAGGGACTGATGTAGACCTGGGGCACCAGGCGTTTGCAATTAATGATCAGGTAAAACAGAAAACCAGCAGGCTCCAGACTTCTTAGGGTCAGAGTGGAGTACCCCTGATGTACATGATGTCTGTCTATAACATGTAGAAAAACCTTAGAGATTGAAGGGACCCTTGGAGTTATAGAACCCTTGGAGTTATAGGACCCTTGAAGTTATAGGGTCCTTGGAGTTATAGAACCCTTGGAGTTATAGAACTTTTAGAGTTATAGGACCCTTGGAGTTATAGAACCCTTGGAGTTATAGGATCATTGGAGTTATTGGACCCTTGGAGTTATAGGATCCTTGGAGTTATAGAACCCTTGGAGTTATAGAACCTTTAGAGTTATAGGACTCTTGGAGTTATAGAACCCTTTGAGTTATAGGATCCTTGGAGTTATTGGACCCTTGGAGTTATAGGACCCTTGGAGTTATAGAACCCTTGGAGTTAAAGGAGTTATTGGACCCTTGGAGTTAAAGGACCCTTGGAGTTATTGAACCCTTGGAGTTATAGAACCCTTGGAGTTATCGAACCCTTGGAGTTATAAACCCTTGGAGTTATAGAATCCTTGGAGTTATAGGAGTTATAGGACCTTTGGAGTTATAGGACCCTTGGAGTTATAAACCCTTGGAGTTATAAACCCTTGGAGTTATAGGACCCTTGGAGTTATAAACCCTTGGAGTTATTGGACCCTTGGAGTTATAGGATCCTTGGAGTTATAGGACCCTTGGAGTTATTGGACCCTTGGAGTTATAGGATCCTTGGAATTATTGGACCCTTGGAGTTATAAACCCTTGGAGTTATTGGACCCTTGGAGTTATAGGATCCTTGGAGTTATAGGTGGTGACTGAGAGAACCTACAAGTATGTATGTTTATATTGTTTGTGCTTCTAGAGTGCTGGGTATAGCTCGCGTTATTGTCTGAGGTCTGGTAGACAGTATGGCAGTAAGGTATGGAGGAATCGTTCAATATTGTTTAACGTTTTACTGTACACTACCATATGTGTATTAGACATGCCATTCTAAAGTGATGCTTTCCTTTTACTGCAGGGGGCTAAATCAGGGTCACACAGAGGAACTCTTGGTAGTCAAACAAATCTGCTTTGAAACAAAAGTATACTCCTCACACACATGGTCATGGAAAAAGAAGAAGATGCCTGCACCATGTCAGATATAGAGTTGAAATGTATGCAATTTTCAGTTTGCATCCCAATATTTCACTTTATATACATCACAGAACACTGAAATATAACAAAAGTGTTTCACATAGAAACAACGGATTCTTGTCGTAAAAAAACAAAAACATTATGAAATTCTAAAAATATGAACAACATTCCACCCATGAGGCACGTTTGGTCATTGACTGCAGGACAGGACTACACACAACATGACCAGGGACAGGACTACACACAACATGACCAGGGACTACACACAACATGACCAGGGACAGGACTACACACAACATGACCAGGGACAGGACTACATACAACATGACCAGGGACAGGACTACACACAACATGACCAGGGACAGGACTACACACAACATGACCAGGGACAGGACTACACACAACATGACCAGTGACAGGACTACATACAACATGACCAGGGACAGGACTACACACAACATGACCAGGGACAGGACTACACACAACATGACCAGTGACAGGACTACATACAACATGACCAGGGACAGGACTACACACAACATGACCAGGGACAGGATTACACACAACATGACCAGGGACAGGACTACACACAACATGACCAGGGACAGGACTACACACAACATGACCAGGGACTACACACAACATGACCAGGGACAGGACTACACACAACATGACCAGGGACAGGACTACACACAACATGACCAGGGACAGGACTACACACAACATGACCAGGGACAGGACTACATACAACATGACCAGGGCCAGGACTACACACAACATGACCAGGGACAGGACTACACACAACATGACCAGGGACAGGACTACACACAACATGACCAGGGACAGGACTACACACAACATGACCAGGGACAGGACTACACACAACATGACCAGGGACAGGACTACACACAACATGACCAGGGACAGGACTACACACAACATGACCAGGGACAGGACTACACACAACATGACCAGGGACAGGACTACATACAACATGACCAGGGACAGGACTACACACAACATGACCAGGGACATGACTACACACAACATGACCAGGGACAGGACTACACACAACATGACCAGGGACAGGACTACATACAACATGACCAGGGACTACACACAACATGACCAGGGACAGGACTACACACAACATGACCAGGGACAGGACTACACACAACATGACCAGGGACAGGACTACATACAACATGACCAGGGACAGGACTACACACAACATGACCAGGGACATGGCTACACACAACATGACCAGGGACAGTGAGACAGTGAGACATGGTGAATAACCTAAAGAGGTGGAACTAAAGACTGTGTTGAGTGAATCTCTTCCCTGATTTAGGACCCAGGGCTCGTGTGGAGAGATAGACGTTTACTCTCTCCTGGCTCAGTAGACTGATGGAGCAGAGATAGGGCCTCTCCTATCAGATAACACTGTAACACACACACACACACACACACACACACACACACACACACACACACACACACACACACACACACACACACACACACACACACACACACACACACACACACACACACACACACA
>NW_025746772.1:65000-67500 GCF_021184085.1 Oncorhynchus gorbuscha
GTCTTTGTGTCTTTGTGTCTGTGTGTGTGTGTGTGTGTGTGTGTGTGTGTGTGTGTGTGTGTGTGTGTTGTGTGTGTGTGTGTGTGTGTGTGTGTGTGTGTGTGTGTGCGTGCGTGCGTGCGTGCGTGTGTGTGTGTGTCTGTGTGTGTGTGTGTGTTTGTGTTTGTTTGTGTGTGTGTGTGTCTTTGTGTGTGTGTGTGTCTGTGTGTGTGTGTGTTTATGTATGTGTGTGTATGTGTGTGTGTGAGAGAGAGAGATCCAGGACCTGTGTGGGTGTGTACCTCTGGCCAGGGGGTCTGGCTGTTCCCTCCACAGACAGTTTAATGAGCACATTGCCTTCTGTACACTACCAGGAGACTAGCCCACATCTCTCACACACACACACACACACACACACACACACACACACACACACACACACACACACACACACACACACACACACACACACACACACACACACACACACACACACACACACACACACACACACACACACACACACACACACACACAGACGAACAGTTGCACATGCAAGTACATACTGTGCTGATTGGACCACTGCTGTTCTCGGGGCTAATGAGCGATGCTGGACCCACAATGACAATTATATTGAAACAAACACACACTGTTTGTTTACCATGGAAAACATTTGTTTGGTGGCGCTCAGTGAATGCTAATTTACTATCAAACACATTGCTGACATGTTGCTGTGTTTCTGCTCTATCATTTTACTGGACACCTTACAACCCACAGTGATATGAACACTAGTGCTCCAAGGATAGTTCCTGTTGTTATTCATTATTGCCCTGGCAAATGGTTGGCCTGAAAGAAATACCGTTCTAGGAATGCAAGCTCTCAATTATTGTTTTGAATCATCCACAGGGATACAAGGGTTGTGAAATCCTGGTTCAACTACAGTTCTTCTGTCTGAAAATCAGGACAGCAATGTTAGGTTAATGAACCTGTCATGCAGGTGAAAGAGGACCCAAACGCGACTTAACAGAAACAGAGTTTATTAATGTTCAAAACGGAATAACTGAAATCCTCTAGATTTGTAGAGGGGAAAACAACTGGAGAAGCGGCCACAGACTGCAGGTCGCATCGGGTAGGCGCAGGCCGTAGTCGACTGAGACACCTGCTCACACGCAGCGTCTGATGAAGGCACAAAACACGACAGGACAGGGTGATACACAATCACGGCAAAAAACACGACAGGACAGGGCGAAACGCAATCACAGCATGGTGAATACAAAACAAGGAACCGACGGCACAGGAACGGAACACAAAGGAATAAATAGGGACTCTAATCAGGGAAAAGGATCGGGAACAGGTGTGGGAAGACTAAATGATGATTAGGGGAATAGGAACAGCTGGGAGCAGGAACGAACGATAGAGAGAAGAGAGAGCGAGAGAGTGAGAGAGGGAGGGGGAGAGAGAGGGCTAGAAGGAGGGAAAGAACCAAATAAGACCAGCAGAGGGAAACGAATAGAATGGGAAGCACAGGGACAAGACATGATAATAAATGACAAACATGACAGAACCCTATTGCAAAAGTTTGTTTGTTTGTGAGTGTTTGTGTGTTTGGGTGAGTGTTTGTGTGTTTGGGTGAGTGTGTGTAAGTTCAGCGTATGCTATTGTCTTGCATTGTGATGGTTGATGGGTTATTGGTGTGTACTATTGTGTGTGTGTGAGTCCTGTGTAGCTCACTTTCTGTGTGTGAGTCCTTTGTAGCTCACGTTCTGTGTGTGAGTCCTGTGTAGCTCACTTCCTGTGTGTGAGTCCTGTGTAGCTCACTTCCTGTATGTGAGTCCTGTGTAGCTCACTTCCTGTGTGTGAGTCCTGTGTAACTCACTTCCTGTGTGTGAGTCCTGTGTAGCTCACTTTCTGTGTGTGAGTCCTTTGTAGCTCACGTCCTGTGTGTGAGTCCTGTGTAGCTCACTTCCTGTGTGTGAGTCCTGTGTAGCTCACTTCCTGTATGTGAGTCCTGTGTAGCTCACTTCCTGTGTGTGAGTCCTGTGTAACTCACTTCCTGTGTGTGAGTCCTGTGTAGCTCACTTCCTGTGTGTGAGTCCTGTGAAGCTCACTTCCTGTGTGTGAGTCCTGTGTCTGATGGTGTTGTCCCAGATTTATTACATTACATTACCCAAGTGCTCTATCAGGCCTCTTACCCTGGCCGACCCTTCCAAGTGTGGTTTAGGCCCTCCTCTGTGACACACACACACACACACACACACACACACACACACACACACACACACACACACACACACACACACACACACACACACACACACACACACACACACACACACACACACACACACACACACACACACACACACACACACACACAGGGAAGTGCAGGTCACTGACCTGACAGCAGAGCTACGTTGCAGCAATGTTGGGGTGGCTGTGAATGATCTACCCCACGAAGGCCATGATGTTAATGTGCCTGACCCAGTGTTGTCAGGAAACAGAGAAATCAATACAAACACAT
>NW_025746772.1:72500-75000 GCF_021184085.1 Oncorhynchus gorbuscha
AAACATTATGAACATGTTTTATTGTCACATACACCAGATAGGTGCAGTGAAATGTGTTGTTTTACAGGGTTAGCTATAGTAGTCCAGCGCCCCTGGAGACAATTAGGGTTAAGTGCCTTGCTCAAGGGACACATCGGCAGATTTTTCACTTTGATGAGTGACCTTTTGGTTACTGTCGCAACTGTCCCGAGTGGAACAGTGGTCTAAGACTCTGCATCTTAGTGCAAGAGGCAACACTGCAGTACCTGGTTTGAATCCAGGCTGCATTACATCCGGGCGTGATTGGGAGTCCCATAGGGTGGCCCACAATTGGCCCAGCGCTGTACGGGTTCGGCCGGACGACGCTGGGCCGTCATTATAAACAAGAATTTGTTCTTAACTGACTTGCCTAGTTAAATAAAGGTAAAATAAATAAACGCTCTATGCGCTAGGTTACCTGCCACCATGTGTGGTGATTATGCTTGACACACACACTGGAGATTCCCCCGTGTTCTGCAGGGACTTTTGTTCCACTTAGTAAAGCGTGGTTGACGTGTGTGTTTGTGTGTGTGTGCGTGTGTGAATGTGTTATCCCATGGTATATGATAGAGATCCACAGGCTTGTCTGATCCTGTGTAATCTAGCGCTGTGACTGCAATAACACACACTTTCCCATGATGTATGTATGTGTATGTGTGTGTGTGTGTGTGTGTGTGTGTGTGTGTGTGTGTGTGTGTGTGTGTGTGTGTGTGTGTGTGTGTGTGTGTGTGTGTGTGTGTGTGTGTGTGTGTGTGTGTGTGTGTGTGTGTGTGTGTGTGTGTGTGTGTGTGTGTGTGTGTGTGTGTGTGTGTGTGTGAGAGAGTATTTGTGACAGAGACACAGAGAGAGAGACTGGGGAGCACCTAACACCACGGCCCCTTGCTGCTGCTCCCAGTGTCACCGTGGTTACGTTTCCGGAGACTCCCCAGAGGGTCGCTGAGCATTATGACTCACATAAACATCAGAAGGGGTGTTTCCCTCACCTCCCCTCTTCTCCTCTCATCCTCCCATCTCTCCCACTCTCCTCTTCTCCTCCCCTCTATCCCCTCCCCTCAGCCCATCTCCCCTGGGACAAGAGGAGGTAAACATCCTGCCTGTCTCTCTGTGCTGGAAAGTTTGACCAGCCTCTCCTTCTCACCAGTGGAGACTAGAAACAACAAGTGAAGCTGTTCCATTCACTGTGTTTCCAGACTGTCTTACATCATGGAAGACTCAGCTGTTGTGTTCCTCCAGCATTAAGGTGCTTCTATTTCAGTGTGTGTGACTGGCTCAGTGGTGTTAGGAAGTAACAAAGACAACAAGTACTGTGAGTAAGGTCATTGTATTATGTGTGTTAAATAGAGGAGATTACAGTACTGTAGACTGAGATAGAGGAGGTTACAGTACTGTAGACTGAGATAGAGGTTACAGTACTGTAGACTGAGATAGAGGTTACAGTACTGTAGACTGAGATAGAGGCTGTTACACTACTGTAGACTGAGATAGAGGAGGTTACAGTACTGTAGACTGAGATAGAGGGGTTATGGTACTGCAGACTGAGATAGAGGTTACAGTACTGTAGACTGAGATAGAGGAGGTTACAGTACTGTAGACTGAGATAGAGGGGGTTATGGTACTGTAGACTGAGATAGAGGTTACAGTACTGTAGACTGAGATAGAGGGGGTTACAGTACTGTAGACTGAAATAGAGGAGGTTACAGTACTGTAGACTGAGATAGAGGAGGTTACAGTACTGTAGACTGAGATAGAGGGGGTTATGGTACTGTAGACTGAAATAGAGGAGGTTACAGTACTATAGACTGAGATAGAGGTTACAGTACTGTAGACTGAGATAGAGGAGGTTACAGTACTGTAGACTGAGATAGAGGAGGTTACAGTACTGTAGACTGAGATAGAGGAGGTTACAGTACTGTAGACTGAGATAGAGGGGGTTATGGTACTGTAGACTAGGATAGAGGAGGTTACAGTACTGTAGACTGAGATAGAGGAGGTTACAGTACTGTAGACTGAAGTAGAGGAGGTTACAGTACTGTAGACTGAGATAGAGGAGGTTACAGTACTGTAGACTGAGATAGAGGGGGTTATGGTACTGTAGACTGAAATAGAGGAGGTTACAGTACTGTAGACTGAGATAGAGGAGGTTACAGTACTGTAGACTGAAGTAGAGGAGGTTACAGTACTGTAGACTGAGATAGAGGGGGTTACAGTACTGTAGACTGAGATAGAGGGGGTTATGGTACTGTAGACTGAGATAGAGGAGGTTACAGTACTGTAGACTGAGATAGAGGAGGTTACAGTACTGTAGACTGAGATAGAGGGGGTTATGGTACTGTAGACTGATAGAGGAGGTTACAGTACTGTAGACTGTGATAGAGGAGGTTACAGTACTGTAGACTGTGATAGAGGGGGTTATGGTACTGTAGACTGAGATAGAGGAGGTTACAGTACTGTAGACTGTGATAGAGGAGGTTATGGTACTGTA
>NW_025746772.1:77500-88614 GCF_021184085.1 Oncorhynchus gorbuscha
CACACACACACACACACACACACACACACACACATAAACACACACACACACACGCACACACGCACACACATAAACACACACACACGCACATATACACAAACTGAGTGTACAAACATTATGAACACCTGCTCATTGAATAACAGACTGACCAGGTGAATCCAGGTAAAGCCACTTCAATCAGTGTAGATGAAGTGGAGATGACAGGTTCAGGAAGGATTTTCAAGCCTGGAGACAGTTGAGACATGGGTTGTGTATGTGTTCCATTCAGAGGGTGAATGGGCAAGACAAAAGATTTCAAGATTTTTAAAAAGGTGCCATTGAACGGGGTATTGTAGTAGGTGCCAGGCGCACCGTTTTGTGTCAAGAACTGGAACACTGCTGGGTTCTTCACGCTCAACAGTTTCCCCTGTGTTTCAAGAATGATTCACCACCCAAAGGACATCCAGCTTGACACAACTGTGGGAAGCATTGGAGTCAACATGGGACAGCATCCCTGTGGAATGCTTTTGGCACCTTGTGGAGTCCATCCACAAACTCAATAGTAGGAAGGTGTTCTTAATGTTTTGTACATTCAGTGCTGTACACACTCGACTCATACACTCAATAATTGACATGCGCTCTTAGGGCCATCAGAGCTTGGTACTCACACAAGCACATATACACACGTTTCAATACTTTTCAATATGTCTCTCACTCCCTCAGAGGTCCACTGAGAGTATTTGAGAGATGAGGGTCAGTGTGACATCTCTCTGTCATCTATTGTTTATTTGTTTGTCTGTCTGTCAGGGACCATATACAACATGCCATTGCACCAGATTTAGAAATGAGCTAGAAAGCTCATTTCTGTCTGTAGTCACTGGGAGTAGAGCTGGTTCTGATGACTATCTCCTGTCTGAATGAGATCTCTCTAATCTAGGAGTAGAGCTGGTTCTGATGACTATCTCCTGTCTGAATGAGATATCTCTAATCTAGGAGTAGAGCTGGTTCTGATGACTATCCCCTGTCTGAATGAGATCTCTCTAATCTAGGAGTAGATCTGGTTCTGATGACTATCTCCTGTCTGAATGAGATCTCTCTAATCTAGGAGTAGAGCTGGTTCTGATGACTATCTCCTGTCTGAATGAGATCTCTCTAATCTAGGAGTAGAGCTGGTTCTGATGACTATCTCCTGTCTGAATGAGATCTCTCTAATCTAGGAGTAGAGCTGGTTCTGATGACTATCCCCTGTCTGAATGAGATCTCTCTAATCTAGGAGTAGATCTGGTTCTGATGACTATCTCCTGTCTGAATGAGATCTCTCTAATCTAGGAGTAGAGCTGGTTCTGATGACTATCCCCTGTCTGAATGAGATCTCTCTCTAATCTAGGAGTAGAGCTGGTTCTGACTGAATGAGATATCAATCTATCCATGACCCCCTGTCTGAATGAGATCTCTCTAATCTAGTTATCTCCTGTCTGAATGTAGAGCTGGTTCTGATGACTATCCCCTGTCTGAATGAGATCTCTCTAGGAGTAGAGCTGGTTCTAATCTACTGAGGAACATCATCCATCCAACTCAGCCACGGTTCCACCTACACCTGACCTTCATACATCTATGTCTGTATTAGTCCAGCGTGTGTGTGTTTCTACGAGTTTGTGAGTGTGAATGTGTGTGTGTGTGTTTGTGCTTGTGCGTGTGACTTTCCCTGAGGAAGAGAGATTGGCTATGATGATGATGATGAAGATGATGATGACCGTGACTCTAAGCACAGCAATAACACTAGTGAGGTGTGGTGAAAACGGACTAGTTAAATTTCTGTGGTAGGCTAAATGAGCCTATAGTGCTCCTACAAAAGACTTCTATTATCCACAATCAGGCCAGTGCCTGTCCTGACACTGCTTCAGCCCTATGTGAGACAGGCTGTAACAGTGTAAATAATGCATCACACACACTGTGAGAAACCCAGCGCTGACTCTCACCCCACCGCCTCCATTTCCAGTGCAGGCAGGAAATCAGAGACCACTGAATACACAACATCCAGACAACATCCAGACAACATCTAGACAAAACACCCGACCTTGTTTAGGTCATACTTGGGTTGTTTTGGTTGTTCGTTGGTTTGGCTAGCTCAGCGTTTCCCAAACTCGGTCCTAGGTACCTCCAGGGTGGCACGTTTAGTGTTTTTGCCCTAGTATTACACAGCTGGTTTATATAATCAACCAATCATCAAGCTTTAATTATTTCAATCAGCTGTGTAGTACTAGGGCAAAACCCAAAACATGCACCCTTTGAGGTCCTGAGAGCTGAGCTAGCCTATCATGAACAGCAGTGTTGCCTAGTAACCGAGTGTGGATGCTAGTGAGAGAAAATGGACACCTCAGGAAAAGCAAGGATTTAATTGGCTAGTCGTTAGGTTGTTTAGCCTTCCAGAACCACCCACTTTAAGATGATTTCAGCAGTCTGTATTGGGAGATGAGTATTGCACGATATACTGTACCTTTAGAACCGTGGTCAAACTTGTTGTTGTTGCACTCTGTTTTCATGTGCTGAGGTTGACAAGTGTTTCCATATTCATAGATGTGTAAACAGTGGGGTCTCAGGAGATCAATTAAGAGTTTTAAAAGAGAAGATTGTGTGCTGGCGTTTATTGAACCTTGGAGAAATTGCCTGTCTTATCGGTTCATGCTCCGACGCGTGACTGGCTCTTGCTTAATCGGAGAGAAATATCTATAAACAATTTAATCGAAAGAGCCTTTGTGCATGTGTCTGAAAGTTTGTGTGTGTGTGTGTGTGTGTGTGTGTGTGTGTGTGTGTGTGTGTGTGTGTGTGTGTGTGTGTGTGTGTGTGTGTGTGTGTGTGTGTGTGTGTGTGTGTGTGTGTGTGTGTGTGTGTGTGTGTGTGTGTGTGTGTGTGTGTGTGTGTGTACTCATCTATCCCCTCACGTCTCAACCAAGCCGTGTAATAAATCAATTCTGCAATGGGTGTTGACACGTTTTATAGCAGCCTCAAAAAGCACAACAACAACCGGAACAAACACTCACATTGCCTGTGTTGGTTGTCTGAGGTAAACCATGTTTCCTCCTGTCTCTGGTCTGGAGCCAAAATGGTGATCTGCAGCAGCTGCAGTGCAAGGACAGGAATATGCCCTGTGACTGGACACCTTTGGTCGCCCGGAGGCTCAAACATTTCCCCATGTGTACTCAACATTTCCAACATCATGAAACAGGTGGGCAAGGGGAGCCTGTGCCAAATACCAGATGTTTATGCCAACCTGGGTGCCCGTCAAACCCCGGTCAAAGGTCAGTTTACCTCGCTCTAGTGGAGTATAGATGAGGTGTTCTGTAACACACCTACCTATCTTCCATAGCCAGACCTTCTACCAGCCTTCCTCAGATACAAGTGTGTTAGCTAAGTGTTAGCCTGTTACCTCACTGACCCAGTCCTCCCACACAGCTGCTATTCCATCAGCCCCAGACCCCCAGATCAACCCCAGCCCTATAGGTCAGACCAGGAAAAGCCCCAGCCAGCTTCCTGCCTGGGTCACAGGGGAGGGCCTGGGGCTGGGGCAGGGGCTCGGGCACGGCCTGGGGCAGGGCCTGGAGCAGGGGCTGGGGCTGGGAACCCCACCACCACTATAGCATAGACCATGAGCACCATCTGCCCCTCCTAGAGAGACTGTCTGGCTGCATTGTACTACTCTGCAATGCCATGTCATGTACCAGTCCTAGTGTGTTGGCCTGAACTGTGCCATAAAGTATAATGCAGCGCAACGCTACAGTACATAGTCCATAATACTGTAGTGTACTATATTTACACTAGATACGTGCTAGTTATGTTGTGCTATTGTGCTCTCTGCTGTACTTAACAACATGATGCTGTTTAACACGTGAACAGCTTCACGCTGGCAGAGGGAAGGCAAGGAGAGAAGGAAGAGGAGGAGTGCACTGTGCTGTTTTGCTTTAGCCTGCAGCCGTCTCTGTGGTGCTGTTACCCAACAGTCTCTCTCTCTCTCTCTCTCTCTCTCTCTTCTCTCTCTCTCTCTCTCTCTCTCTCTCTCTCTCTCTCTCTCTCTCTCTCTCTCTCTCTCTCTCTCTCTCTCTCTCTCACTCTCTCGCTCTCGCTCTTTCATTAATTCTTTCTTTCTTACTCCCCCCCCTCTCTCTCTCTCTCTTTCTCTCTCTCTCGCTCTCTCTGTCTCTTTATTTATTTATTTCTCTCTCTTTCTCTCTCTTTCTCTCTCTCTCTTTCCATCGCTCTGTCTGAGCTCACCACAGTGTGTATGACACCTTCGCAGCCTACAAAATGGGGGAGACATCCAGCTCCTTACTAAAGCACTGTGGGAACATGGAGCAATGATTGAAAGATTGAATCATACTACACCGGCTCTGATGCTCGTCTTATGTGGCAGGGCTTGCAAACTATTACAGACTACAAAGGGAAGCACAGCTGCGACCTGCCCACTGGCACGAGCCAACCAGATTAGCTAAATCACTTCTATGCTCGCTTCGAGGCAAGCAACACTGAGGCATGCATGAGAGCATCAGCTGTTCCAGACGACTGTGTGATCACGCTCTCCGTAGCCAACGTGAGTAAGACCTTTAAACAGGTCAACATACACAAGGCTGCGGGGCCAGACGGATTACCAGGACGTGTGCTCCGGGTACGTGCTGACCAACTGGCAGGTGTCTTCACTGACATTTTCAACATGTCCCTGATTGAGTCTGTAATACCAACATGTTTCAAGCAGACCACCATAGTCCCTGTGCCCAAGAACACAAAGGCAACCTGCCTAAATGACTACAGACCCTTAGCACTCATGTCCGTAGCCATGAAGTGCTTTGAAAAGGCTGGTAATGGTTCACATCAACACCATTATCACAGAAACCCTAGACCCACTCCAATTTGCATACCGCCCAAACAGATCCACAGGTGATGCAATCTCTATTGCACTCCACACTGCCCTTTCCCACTTGGACAAAAGGAACACTTATGTGAGAATGCTACTCATTGACTACAGCTCAGCGTTCAACACCATAGTGCCCTCAAAGCTCATCACTAAGTCAAGGATCCTGGGACTAAACACCTCCCTCTGCAACTGGATCCTGGGCTTCTTGACCTGCCGCCCCCAGGTGGTGAGGGTAGGTAGCAACACATCTGCCACGCTGATCCTCACCACTGAAGCCCCCCAGGGGTGCGTGGATGTCCCCTCCTGTACTCCCTGTTCCCCCACGACTGCATGGCCAGGCACGACTCCAACACCATCATTAAGTTTGCAGACGACACAACAGTGGTAGGCCTGATCACAGACAACGACGAGACAGCCTATAGGGAGGAAGTCAGAGACCTGGACGGGTGGTGTCAGAATAACAACCTATCCCTCAACGTAACCAAGACTAAGGAGATGATTGTGGACGACAGGAAAAGGAGGGCTGAGTTCGTCCCCATTCTCATCGACGGGGGCTGTAGTGGAACAGGTTGAGAGCTTCAAGTTCCTTGGTGTCCACATCACCAACAAACTAGAATGGTCCAAACACACCAAGACAGCTGTGAAGAGGGCACTCAGTTTCCCACTCAGGAAACTCAAAAGATTTGGCATGGGTTCTGAGATCCTCAAAAGGTTCTACAGCTGCAACATCAAGAGCATCCTGACTGTTTGCATCACTGTCTGGTACGGCAATTGCTCGGTCTCCGACTGCAAGGCAGTTGAGGGTAGTGCGTACGGCCCAGTACATCACTGGGGCTAAGCTGCCTGCCATCCAGGACCTCTACACCAGGCGGTGTCAGAGGAAGTCCCTAAAAATTGTCAAAGACCCCAGCCACCCCAGTCATAGACTGTTCTCTTTACTACCGCATGGCAAGCGGTACCGGAGTGCCAAGTCTAGGATAAAAAGGCTTCTCAACAGTTTTTAACCCCAAGCCATAAGACTCCTGAACAGGTAATCAAATGGCTACTCGGACTATTTGCATTGTGTGCCCCCAGCAACCCCTCTTTTACGCTGCTGCTACCGTCTGTTTACCTTATATGCATAGTCACTTTAATTATACATTCATGTACATATGTACATACTACCTCAATTGGGCTGACCAACCAGTGCTCCCGCACATTGGCTAACCGGGCTATCTGCATTGTGTCCCGCCACCCACCACCCCCTCTTTACACTACTGCTACTCTCTAATCATCATATATGCATAGGCACTTTAACCATATCTACATGTACATACTACCTCAATCAGCCTGACTAACCGGTGTCTATATGTATAGCCTCGCTACTGTATATAGCCTCGCTACTGTATATAGCCTCTCTACTGTATATAGCCCCTCTACTGTATATAGCCTCTCTACTGTATATAGCCTCTACTGTATATAGCCTCACTACTGTATATAGCCTCTCTACTGTATAAAGCCTCTCTACTGTATATAGCCTCTCAACTGTATATAGCCTCACTACTGTATATAGCCCCTCTACTGTATATAGCCTCTCTACTGTATATAGCCTCTCTACTGTATATAGCCTCACTACTGTATATAGCCTCTCTACTGTATATAGCCCCTCTACTGTATATAGCCTCTCTACTGTATATATCCCCTCTACTGTATATAGCCCCTCTACTGTATATAGCCTCTCTACTGTATATAGCCCCTCTACTGTATATAGCCTCTCTACTGTATATAGCCTCTCTACTGTATAAAGCCTCTCTACTGTATATAGCCTCTCTACTGTATATAGCCTCACTACTGTATATAGCCCCTCTACTGTATATAGCCTCTCTACTGTATATAGCCTCTCTACTGTATATAGCCTCACTACTGTATATAGCCTCTCTACTGTATATAGCCCCTCTACTGTATATAGCCTCTCTACTGTATATATCCTCTCTACTGTATATAGCCCCTCTACTGTATATAGCCTCTCTACTGTATATAGCCCTCTTGTATTAGCCTCTCTACTGTATATAGCCTCACTACTGTATATAGCCTCTCTACTGTATATAGCCCCTCTACTGTATATAGCCTCTCTACTGTATATAGCCCCTCTACTGTATATAGCCTCTCTACTGTATATAGCCTCTCTACTGTATATAGCCTCTCTACTGTATATAGCCTCTCTACTGTTTTTCACTGTCTTTTTACTGTTGTTTTTATTTCCTTAGCACCGCTATAACATTCAATAGATTAGAAGGAGGTTCCTACTACACACAGTCTACAGATCACTGACGGCTGCTGAGGGGAGAACGGCTCATAATAACGTCCGGAACGAGCTCGTGATGATGACTGATACCGCTCCAGTCATTACCACGAGCTCGTTCTCCCCAATTAAGGTGTCACCAACCTCCTGTGCTATAGATTTAAGCAATAAGGCACGAGGGGGGCTAAGTGCCTGGATAAAGTGCCTGGATAAAGCCCTTAGTTGTGGTGATTTGGCCATATATATATATATATATATATATATATATATATATATATATATATATATATATATATAACTGTATATCAGAGGTCACACTATTTTTGAAGGTGTGCTTATAACCTGGTTATTGACTACCATTATGATATTTGTTAATCATTATTCCGACATCATTATTCATTCATCTACTCCATGTAATATTAGTAAATGTATTAGCCTGTATGTATTATCCATATTTTACAACAGTAAATGTATTAGCCTGTATGTATTATCCATATTTTACAACAGTAAATGTATTAGCCTGTATGTTTTATCCATATTTTACAACAGTAAATGTATTAGCCTGTATGTATTATCCATATTTTACAACTGTAAATGTATTAGCCTGTATGTATTATCCATATTTTACAACAGTAAATGTATTAGCCTGTATGTATTATCCATATTTTACAACAGTAAATGTATTAGCCTGTATGTATTATCCATATTTTACAACAGTAAATGTATTAGCCTGTGTGTATTATCCATATTTTACAACAGTAAATGTATTAGCCTGTGTGTATTATCCATATTTTACAACAGTAAATGTATTAGCCTGTGTGTATTATCCATATTTTACAACAGTAAATGTATTAGCCTGTATGTATTATCCATATTTTACATTAGTAAATGTATTAGCCTGTATGTATTATCCATATTTTACAACAGTAAATGTATTAGCCTGTGTGTATTATCCATATTTTACAAAAGTAAATGTATTAGCCTGTATGTATTATCCATATTTTACATTAGTAAATGTATTAGCCTGTATGTATTATCCATATTTTACAACAGTAAATGTATTAGCCTGTATGTATTATCCATATTTTACAACAGTAAATGTATTAGCCTGTATGTATTATCCATATTTTACAACAGTAAATGTATTAGCCTGTATGTATTATCCATATTTTACAACAGTAAATGTATTAGCCTGTATGTATTATCCATATTTTACAACAGTAAATGTATTAGCCTGTATGTATTATCCATATTTTACATTAGTAAATGTATTAGCCTGTATGTATTATCCATATTTTACAACAGTAAATGTATTAGCCTGTATGTATTATCCATATTTTACAAGGACTGGAGGTCTTAGACATGCATTTCCTCAGTTGAATGGTTAATGCCATCTAGTTGAGTGCAGCTGCAGTGTCTGGTGTTAGAGAATAGTGTAGTGCACCGTGACCTGAGACGGGGCTGTACTGCAGGCCAGAGGTCCCTTCACCACGCAAGGAGAGCAGGGTGGATCCTAATGATTTCACCTCACTGACTCCACAGCCCAGCACTACACTCTCCATGGAGCTGAGAGAGAGAGAGGGAAGAAGGGAGGGAAGGAGAGAGGGAAGGATAGCGATGGAGCAAGAGAGCAGAGTAGGATGGAATAGTGATAGAGAAAATAGAGGGAGGGAGAAGGTGATAGAGAGAGAGCTCTCTGAGAGATCATTCTAGAGGGAGGACAGGTAGACAACAGAAGAGAGTGGTGAAAAGAGAGAGATACCGAGGCTTTCATTAATAAAACCCAGGGTTTCCTTCCCCTTTTCCCCAACCGTGTTCAATTGATCCCATTGTTAGCTGTGTGGTGTTCGGTTAGCGCGCCAGTGACATCGCTAGCTTCCTCCGATGATAAACAACTTTGCCCAGTCAAACTACATTATTCAGAGTTGTCAGCAACAGAGCTCCCCTCAGAACAAGAGAGAAAAAATAAACAAATTACGCCATGGCGCTCGACGGAGTGGAATTGATAGGAGAGAGCTGGTTGTAACTGGCAACCTGCACATTAGAAGGATGTCAATTCACTGCTATTACTGCCAACATGGTTCTTTACGCAAGCCGTCAAGTTAAGTACTCTTTCGGGTGTTTTGAGATTCAAACTTTGACTACAGAACAAACGGAGTGCCGATGTAGTTTTGTATTGTCAAGGCAACAGAGAGAGGTTACCAGGCCTCAGAATCAGAGATACGGTAGATAGGCTCAAGTTGATCTGAGAATTACATGTGCTTGACTGACACATATTTATGCATTTGTACATGTGAAATATGTGTGTGTGTGTGTGTTTTGGGGATTATAGGACCAGGGGATTAGGGGATCATAGGACCAGGGGACTAGGGGATCAGGGGACCAGTGAACCAGGGTATCATAGGACCAGGGGATCATGGGATCAGGGGATCATAGGACCAGGGGATCAGGGGACCAGGGGATCAGGGGACCAGGGGATCAGGGGATCAGGGGATCAGGGGACCAGGGGACCAGGGGACCAGGGGATCAGGGGATCAGGGGATCATAGGACCAGGGGACCAAGGGGCCAGGGGATCAGGGGATCGGGGGATCATAGGACCAGGTGACCAGGGGATCAGGGGACCAGGGGATCAGGGGATCATAGGACCAGGGGACCAGGGGATCAGGGGGATCATAGGACCAGGGGACCAGGGGATCAGGGGACCAGGGGATCAGGGGACCAGGGGATCAGGGGACCAGGGGATCAGGGGACCAGGGGATCAGGGGACCTTAGGGATCAGGGGATCAGGGCGCAAGTTTATATATGACTAATATGTGATAACGGGATGTGTGTTCACGACAGGTTTGTGCGAACTGTGTGAACTGTGGTTGTCTGTGTGCGCCCATGTGAATGTGTGTGTGTGTGTTTGTCTATGTGCATGGCCCTGTGAATGTGTCTGCACATGTTAGCATGCTACAGAGCACATTTGTATATGGCAGCCAAGCCAACACTAGGTGAGCACACCTGCCTTTCACCCATATCAACTCCAGCCAGCCAGGTTTAAAACTACATGTTGTGCAGTAAACCTGGCTTACCTCCTCCTAGCCCCTCAGCCAGAAGTAAAGGGTTCAGGGATCACATATGCTCACTGAGCAGGACCAGGTGGAAGACTCCATCTCCCAGCAGGCACCTGCCCCCTCCCCAACCCCCCAGCTGACATCAAGAGAGGGTGCCAGCCTCTCACCTGCACCCCCCCCCCCCCACGCCACCTGGGGGAGGCTAGGTCACATGTGCACTCCAGTCCTACCTTTCCCTCACGCTTTACGACTCTCGAACTCGCTTGTTCTTTCCCTCATGCGCTTTGGTCCTCTCCTTCTTCCACCGACGACAACCCTCTCTCTCTCTCTCTCTCTCTCTCTCTCTCTCTCTCTCTCTCTCTCTCTCTCTCTCTCTCTCTCTCTCTCTCTCTCTCTCTCTCTCTCTCTCTCTCTCTCTCTCTCTCTCTCTCTCTCTCTCTCTCTCTCTCTCTCCTCTCTCTCTCTTTGTCCTTCCTTCTCTCATCTATCCCAGGAAGTGTGGCACAGGTGGACTTGACCAATCTCAGCCCGATTTAAATAGGCTGGGCCAGAAATAGCTTGCACATGCAAACCCAACAGCAGCAGCATTAATAGTTTACCTTTTTAGTAGGAGCTGGGAGATGTTCTGGAAGATTCTATCAATCACTGGAAGAATACACGGAATAAAGACTTGATGAAGGAATGTTTTTCATTAAAATGACAGTATAATGTTATTTTGGGAGAGTGGGATTATTAAAACATGAATACATTGGGTAACCTTGAGATTATGACTCTCACACTGTGTGTTACCATGGAGATACCTTGCAGTGGGTTTTCAAATCTCTGCAGTTTCCTCATCTTCCCCTCAAAGTTTCTAGAAACAAAGTACCTATTGCAATATTTATCCAGCTC